>NC_135962.1:1608500-1856000 GCF_053455715.1 Rhinoraja longicauda | reverse complement strand
ATACAACGGTGGCGTTTAAAAATACGATACGGGGAGTTTCGATCGTCCCGACGTGAGGGCCTCGGACTGTCGGCTTTGATCGCCCCGACTGCGGACGGTTCAATAGCCCCGACCGCGGGTGATCAAAGAGGAAGATGTTTGAACTTTATTACCTTCCATCACAGTGAGGAATGTGGAATCCGCTGTGGTGGATGTTCATGTTAAATTTTATTTTCTGTGGCTGTGTGTATTGTTTCTTTTTACTTAGTATGGCTGTATGGTAACTCAAATTTCACTGTACCGTACTTAATTGGTACATGTGACAATAAATTGAATCTTGAATCTTGAAACACTTTTCGATAAGCACATGGAAATGCAGGGAATGGAGGAATATGGATAGGGTGAGGCGGATTAGTGAGGCGGTCTTGGCATCATGCTTGGCACAGCTGTTGTGGGCTGAAGGGCCTGTTCTTGTGCTGCACTGTTCGATGTTCCGTTTCAACGGGCAAATATTGCATCTCCTGTTATTGCAGAGGAGGTTTCCATGGGAAGAGGAGAGTGCTGGACACGGGGGATCTCCAAGGAGATCCTTGGACCCTTGTTTAGTTTAGTTTAGTTTAGAGATACAGTCTCGGAGAACGCACAAAACTCCGTACAGACAGCACCCGTAGTCGGGATGGAACCCGGGTCTCCGGCGCTGCATTCGCTGTAAGGCAGCAACTCTACCGCTGCACCACCATTGATGGGTCTATGATGGGTCTCAAGCTTACAGCTAAAACCCTTTTGTAAAGCTAAAGGTTGGTTGATGGAGTTTAAATGAAGGTAGATGTAAACTAAAGTGCATGAAAAGCTTTCCATTGTGAGAGCACTGTGGGGCTGGGGGCCCGAATATGAAGAGTGTTGGGGGTTTAATCCAGCTTCCTGCATCTGCTGCCTCCTGTTACCAAGGCAAGGGTAACAGACCTGTCTCCAAGTCAAAGACAGACACAAAAAGGTGGAGTAACTCAGCGGGTCAGACAGCACCTCTGGAGAGAAGGAATGGGTGACATTTCCAGTTGAGACTCTTCTTCAGACCAAGCCAACATCACCAGAGCAACAGGAATGATGGTTATTTTAAAACAACGTGCCCATTAAGAATATTTCTGCTGAAATATTCTCTGCCACAGAAGGCAGCAGAGGCCAATTCACTGGATGAATTTAAGAGAGTTAGATAGAGCTCGAGGGGCTAGTGGAATCAAGGGATATGGGGAGAAGGCAGGCACGGGTTACTGATTGTGAATGATCAGCCATGATCACAATGAATGGCGGTGCTGGCTCAAAGGGCGAAATGGCCTCCTCCTGCACCTATTTTCTATGTTTCTGTGTTTCCAAATGATTTAATCCTTAACAAACGCACATTTAGTGATATCAAGTGCAAATATTTACACTGAAGGAGTGAGCTGTCTTTAGTCACTATGGGTGTAAGATATTGACATGTTGTTGATCAGGTTAAAGAGACTCAGTGGTTTATTGTGGAATTAGTGGCGCTGTTGATTTAGGTCCCGCCTGAACATATTTGTGGTACCTCGTGCACGTCCCCGTTTAGTTGACATACTTCCAATGTGTGGGTGAGGTTAACAAAACAAGCGAAGACGTGCAATGTCTTTTGATGAGGACGTTGCCAGGACTCGAGGGCCAGAGCTATGGGGAGGGGTTGAGCAGGCTGGGACTCTATTCCTTGGAGCGCAGGAGGACGAGGGGTGATCTTATAGAGGTGTACAAGATCTTCAAGGAGATAGGTTAGATGCAGAGTCTTTTACCCAGAGTAGGGGAATCAAGAACCAGACTGAGACATAGGTTTAAGGTGAGAGAGGAAAGCTTTAATAGGAATCTGAGGGGCAACTTTTTCACACAGAGGGTGGTGGGTGCATGGAACGAGCTGCCAGAGGAGGTAGTTGAGGCTGGGACTATAACAGCATTTAAAAGACATTTGGACAGCTACATGGATAGGTGAGGTTTAGAGGGATATGGACAAAACGCAGGTAGGTGTAAACATAGAAACATAGAAAACAGGTGCAGGAGTAGGCCATTCGGCCCTTCGAGCCAGCACCCCCATTCAATATGATCATGGCTGATCATCCACATTCAGCACCTCATTCCTGCTTTCTCCCCATATCCCTTGATTCCGTTAGCCCTAAGAGCTAAATCTAACTCTCTCTCTTTAAAATATCCGGCGAATTGGCCTCCACTGCCTTCTGTGGCAGAGAATCCCACAGATTCACAACTCTCTGGGTGAAAACTTTTTTCCTCATCTCAGTCCTCAATGGCCTCCCCTTATTCTTAGACTGTGATCCCTGGTTCTGGACTCCCCTAACATTGGGACCATTTTTCCTGCATCTAGCCTGTCCAAACCCTTAAGAATTTTATATATTTCAATAAGATCCCCTCTCATCCTTCTAAATTCCAGTGAATACAAGCCCAGTCATTACATTCTTTCAAGTAGATGGGGCATCTTGGTGTGCGTGGGCAAGTTGGGCTGAGGGGCCTGTTTCCGTGCTGTGTGACTCGATAACTCGAATGTTATAGAAATGGTCAGACCGTGTAACAACAATCTTACACATCTGTACAATCTACAATCTATGTAGATCTTTGATGTAAAATCTCAGTAAAGTAAGCATCTCTGGAGAATGTGGATAGATGACGTTTTGTGTCGGGATCCTTCAGACTAATTATCGGAGAGGGGGGAAGAGGGAGAGGCCGGCTAAAGCATGGCAGGCAAGCAACACTTTGTCCTACCTCTCCACTCTTCCAGCTTTCCTCTCCCCACTCCTACAAACAAATCAGTCTGCAAACGCCCCAAAATGTCACCTATCCATGTTCTCCAGAGATGCTGCCTGACCCACTGAGTCACTCCAGCACTCTGTGAAACGTCACCTATCCATGTTCTCCAGAGATGCTGCCTGACCCGTTGAGTTACTCCAGCACTCTGTGAAACGTCACCTATCCATGTTCTCCACAGATGCTGCCTGACCCGCTGAGTTACTCCAGCACTCTGTGTCCTTTTGTGTATTAACCGGCATCTGCAGTTCCTTGTTTCTACAACGTGACAGTGATAATAACAGATTAAGATCACAGTGCTGCACTCAAACTGACACTATTAATTATTAATTTAGAGATCATAAGCTATACTTCTTTAAAGACACATTTCCTGCACCCACACTTCCCCTTTAAAACGGATCTAATAAATTGACTTCAAAGACAATTCTTCAGTCTGAAGAAGGGTCTCGACCCGAAACGTCACCCATTCCTTCTCTCCTGAGATGCTGCCTGACCCGCTGATTTACTCCAGCATTTTCTGTCTGACTTCAAAGACGATGTTATTTGTTAAATAAACGTAGATGATTCCCACGTGGATGTGCGAAGGTAATGAGCTGGAATCGAGGGCAGCATCTGTTGTTTTCACGGTTTCAGGTTTCTGAACCTTTATGTTGTTCACATAATGTTGGATGAAACATCACTCCAGCAACTCAACACTTTAACATTGTACGCCATCCAATGAATGAGGTGTGAGAAAATACTGGGCAGAGACAAAAATCAAAACTTGCCAGACAATGAGACAAATTATCATCTGTAATTCTATTAATTCAGAAATAGCTGTAAGATGAATGTCACGATATTGGAAGTGGGACAGAGAGAGAGGGGATACAAGGGTTAGGTGAAGTTAGAAACATTAATATTCATACCGCTGGGGTGTAAGATGCTTGGGACTTTTTCACACCAGTATGAATATTGATTTCTCTAACTTCAAATAACCCTTGCATCTCCTCCCTCTCCGTCCCTCCCCCACCCACGTCACACTAGTTTCAAAGACATCTTGTTGAGTCTCATTGTCCATAGAACCATAGAAACATGGAAAATAGGTGCAGGAGGAGGCCATTCGGCCCTTTGAGCCAGCACCGCCATTCATTGTGATCATGGCTGATCATCTACACTCAGTAACCCGTGCCTGCCATCTCCCCATAGCCCCTGATTCCATCCTAATTCTCACCTAGGCCGCAGCTAACAATGGCCTGTTTCCTTTATCATCGTTACTTTTTAACATATCTTTCATTCATTATTCCTGCACAATATTGGAAGTGTACACCTTGCAGCTTTTTGCGTTAGCTGCAAAAGGTTACCCATAGATTTTAACGTGTAACTTACTTTCTATCATCGACTAGTGTGATAGACTAATTTAAAGTACTTTAATGTTATCGAGCTGTATTTTGGAAAAAGTAGTCAGGAATTTGATGGTTAGTTTCTCCCTGTGACCTGTGTTCCAGACTGAAGAAGGGTCTCGACCCGAAACGTCACCCATTCCTTCTCTCCACAGATGCTGCCTGTCCGCTGAGTTGCTCCAGCATTTTGTGATACCTTTGGTGAGGTTTTTAGCTTAGTTTAGAGATACAGTGCGGAATCAGGCCCTTCGGCCCACCGGGTCCGCGCCGACCGGTGATCCCTGCACACTAACACTATCCTACGCACACTAGGAACAATTTTACGTTTACATCAAGCCAATTAACCTACAAACCTGGACCTCCTGGAATGTGGGAGAAAACACATGCAGGTCACGGGGAGAACGTACAAACTCCGTACAGACAGCACCCATAGTCAGGATGGAACCCTGTCAGGATGGAACCTCTGGCGCTGCAAGGCAGTATCTCTACCGGTGGCTGCACCACCGTGCCACTAATGTAATGTGCAGACCAAATTATGCTTCCTTTTAAAACAAAATAGGACATGTAGGACTATTAACAAGGTAGTAGGTTAAGGGAGAGGTAAGCTAGAATAATAACTTATATTTACGTTGTGACTTTATATAGAACATAGAACAGTTCAGCACAGGGATTGGGTGACGCAGTGTTACAGTTGCTGCCTTACAGCGCCAGAGACCCGGGTTTGATCCTGACTACCGGTGCTGTCTGTATGGAGTTTGTACGTTCAGCCTGTAACTGCGAGGGTTTTCTCCGGGTGCCCTGGTTTCCTCCCACATCTAGGGTTGCCAACTTTCTCACTCCCAAATAAAGGACAAAAGGTGACGTCACCGCCTCGCGCCCTACCTGACCTCACCCAGCCAGCGGCCACGTGCTCCCGCTCCACCAATGGCGGCCGCCCGGGCCAGGAGGCGGGTTGCCACGCAACCTTCGTTAGGCGGCGCCCGGGCCTCTGGACCTACACTGTCCGGGCCTACAGCAGCCCCCGGGCCTACAGTGTCCGGGCCTACAGCAGCCCCCGGGCCTACAGTGTCCGGGCCTACAGTGTCCGGGCCTACAGCGCCCCCCGGGCCTACAGTGTCCAGGCCTACAGTGTCCGGGCCTACAGGATACGGGGCAAGGGCGGACCAAGGACAAACCAATTTAGCCCAATATAAGGGATGTCCCAGCTAATATGGGGCAGTTGGCAACTCTACCCATATCCCAAAGACGTGCAGGTTTGTAGGTTAGTTGGTTTCTGTAAATTGTCTTTCATGTGTAGGATAGAACTAGTGTATGGGTGATCACTGGTCGGCACGGACTCAGTGGGCCGAAGGGCCTGTTTACATGCTGTATCTCCAAAAACTAAAACTATAGTTGTTGAGTTTGCAAGATCAAACCTTTGGTAGACTATTTCACAGCAATGTTGCAACCTCAGATTTTGCAGGGTCTCAGTAACAGGGCCCTGGTGAGACCACATCTGGAGTATTGTGTGCAGTTTTGGTCTCCTAATTTGAGGAAGGACATTCTTGCTATTGAGGCAGTGCAGCGTAGGTTCACCAGGTTAATCCCCGGGATGGCGAGACTGTCATAGGAGAAAGATTGGAAAGACTGGGCTTGTATTCACTGGAGTTTAGAAGGATGAGAGGGGATCTTATAGAAATGTATAAAATTATAAAAGGACTGGACAAGCTAGATGCAGGAAAAATGTTCCCAATGTTGGGGGAGTCCAGAACCAGGAGACACGGTCTAAGAATAAAGGGGAGGCCATTTAAAACTGAGGTGAGAAGGAATTTTTTCACCCAGAGTTGTGAATTTGTGGAATTCTCTGCCACAGAAGGCAGTGGAGGCCAATTCACTGGATGAATTTAAAAGAGAGTTAGATAGAGCTCTAGGGGCTAGTGGAATTAAGGGATATGGGGAGAAGGCAGACACGGGTTACTGATTGTGGATGATCAGCCATGATCACAATCAGTGGTGGTGCTGGCTCGAAGGGCCAAATGGCCTCCTCCTGCACCTATTTTCTAAATCAATGTGACATAACGAGAATAGAGAAACAATCTTGTCTAATCATCAGCATTCCTAAGTTCTCTAAAGTCTAAAAGGAGCAGACCCTTCAAGCCCTTCTGCCTTCTCCAAGAGTAGCAATATTGAATTGTGCAGTAATAGATCACTGCAGGTGCACAAAGACAATTAGCTGGGAAACCACACAACAAGATGAGGTGGGATCCCATTCTGCTGGACAACAGCAGAGAGGTATTGGAGAGGGATCAGAGACAATAGACAATAGGTGCAGGAATAGGCCATTCAGCCCTTCGAGCCAGCACTGCCATTCAATATGTTCATGGCTGATCATCCAAAATCAGTACCCCGTTCCTGCTTTCTCTACCATATCCCTTGATTCCGTTAGCCCCAAGAGCTAAATATAACTCTCTCTTGAAAACATCCAGTGAATTGGCCTCCACTGACTTCTGTGGCAGAGAATTCCACAGATTCACAACTCTGGGTGAAAACGTTTTTCCTCATCTCAGTCCTAAATGGCCAACCCCCTTATTCTTAAACTGTGACCCCCTGGTTCTGGACTCCCCCAACATCGGGAACATTTTTCCTGCATCTAACCTGTCCAATCCCTTAAGGATTTTATATGTTTCTATAAGATCCCCTCTCATCCTTCTAAATTCCAGTGAATACAAGCCCAGTCGATCCATTCTTTCATCATATGTCAGTCCCGCCATCCCGGGGATTAACCTGGTGAACCTACGCTGCACTCCCTCAATAGCAAGGATCTCCTTCCTCAAATTAAGAGACCAAAACTGCACACAATACTCCAGATGTGGTCTCACCAGGGCCCTGTACAACTGCAGAAGGACCTCCTAGCTCCTTATGTAGTCAGAAAGAACCGCTAAAACACAAACATAGAAAAATGCACAACACTAAACAGACTTCATTATGTACTTAAATTATACCATTTAAAAAAATAATGTTTGAATCCCAGCATATCTTGTGAATATGAATTTTGTTTTTAGAGCTTTAGGGATACATCGTGGCAATAGGTCCTGCTGCCCACCGAGTCCACACCGATCACCAACCGACGATACACTAGTTCTATGTTATTCCACTTTTGGAGTCCTGGAGCCATAGAGTGACACAGTGTGGAAACAGGCCAATCGGCCCAACTCGCCCACACCGACCAACAATGTCCCACCTGCCTGCGCTTGGTCCATATCCCTCCAAACGCTGTCCTATCCATGGACCTGTCCAACTGTTTCTTGAACGATGGGATAGTCCCAGCCACAACTACACACCAGGGGCAATTTGCAGAAGCCAATTTACTTACAAACCCGCAGGTCTTTGGGATGTGGGAGGAAACCGGAGCACCCGGAGGAAACCCACCTGGTTGCAGGGAGAACGTGCAAACTCCACACATACAGTAGATCTTGAAGTTCCATCGATTGCATTATATTTCACCTCATGGTGTGGACTATTTAAAGTTAAAATTAACGTCATTACCTGTGACGTTAATTATGCATTATTGAAAATAAACAATATTTTACATAAAACAACAGCAATATCATCCAACAGAGAGTTCTATCCAATTGTAGTTCAAAGCAATACAAGGACAGGAACTGGAATACTCCATTCAGTCACTGGGCCCTTGATGATATTTAACAAGATCATGGCTGATTGTCCAACTCACTCCCCGATCCCCAGGTAAAAGATTCCACCGATCACCAGAAATCGATCGATTTCACGTTTGGAAACAATCATTGATTGAGATTTAAAGCATTCTAGGTAGGGATTTCCAAAGATTCCTCCCTTCCATTGACTCCATTTACACCTCACGCTGCCTCGGCAAGGCCAGCAGCATAATCAAGGACCAGTCGCACCCTGGCCACTCCCTCTTCTCCCCTCTCCCATCAGGCAAAAGGTACAGAAGTGTGAAAACGCACACCTCCAGATTCAGGGACAGTTTCTTCCCAGCTGTTATCAGGCAACTGGACCATCCTACCACAACCAGAGAGCGGTGCTGAACTACTATCTACCTCTTTGGTGACCCTCGGACTATCCTTGATTGGACATTATTGGCTTTACCTTGCATTAAACGTTATTCCCTTTATCATGTATCTGTACACTGTAAATGGATTGATTGTGATCATGTATTGTCTTTCTGCTGATTGGTCAGCACGCAACAAAAGCTTTTCACTGTACCTCTGTACACGGGACAATAAACTAAACTTTTTCAGCAACCTTTGAGTGTAGTAATTTCTTCTCATCTCAGTCCTAAAGATAGAATATAGAACAGCACAGCCAGGAGCTGGCCCTTTACAACCCTTTGCTGTATCAGCATGTCAGCTTTCAGTGATGTTTTACAAGTCCTTTTAAAAATCATTTCTTTTTTTTTAACTAAGTCTTTGGCTGCTGCTGTTTCTATACGCAGAGAGACACCAACGTGGGCAGATAGATCAAGTTAGAGTAGTTACACATCTACATTCTGTGTAGGAAAATAACTGCAGATGCTGGTACAAATCGAAGGTATCACAAAATGCTGGAGTAACTCAGCAGGTCAGGCAGCATCTCTGGAGAGAAGGAATGGATGACGTTTCGGGACAGTCTGAAGAAGGGTCTCGACCCGAAACATCACCCATTCCTTCTCTCCAGAGATGCTGCCTGACCCGCTGAGTTACTCCAGCATTTTGTGATACACATCTACATTCTATCATTTTAGGTGCTTGCATTTGTAAAAATCAAGTCAACAGAAAAGCCGATGGTGTAAATGAGAATCTGAATCGTTTTATGTAGAAAGGAACTGCAAATGCTGGTTTAAACCAAAGATAGACTCAAAATGCTGGAGTAACTCACGGGCGGGCAGCATCTCTGGAGAGAAGGAAAGGGTGACGTTTCAGGTCTGAAGAAGAGTCTCGACTCGAAATGTCACCCATTCCTTCTCTCCAGAGATGTTGCCTGTCCCACTGAGTTGCTCCAGCATTTTGTGTCTATCTTAATCATTTCAGCTCCATTTAAGCACAGCTGTTATACATCGATCAGCCAAAATATTATGACCTGATGAGCCAAAACATTATGCCCACCTGCCTAATATGCTGTTGGTCCTCCGTGTGCAGCCCCATACGCAGCAGGGTGCGATGCACTGTGTATTGTGACACCTTCCTCCCGTGACCACCATTAACATTTTCTGTGACTTGTGCCACAGTCGACCTTCTGTCGGTTCGGACCAGACGGGATAGCCTTCGTTGCCCTTGCGCATCGATGAGCCTTGGGCACCCAACACCCTGTCTGTTGCCGGTTTGTGGTTTGTCCCTCCTCGGACCGCTGTCGGTAGGTACTCACCACTGCTGACCGGGAGCACCCCACAAGCCTTGCCGTTTCAGAGATGCTCTGACCCAGTCGTCTGGCCATAACAATTTGGCCCTTGTCAAAGTCGCTTTACTCCTGCCCATTTCTCCTGCATCCAACACATCAACTTCAAGAACTGACTGTTCACTTGCTGCCTAATATATCCCACCCCTTGACAGGTGCCATTGTAACAAGGTAATCAATGTTATTCACTTTGCCTGTCAGTGGTCATAATGTTTTGGCTGATCGGTGTATTTCTATACAAAGGCAATTTTGTGAAAACTTTAATTACCTGGAATTTTGTTTTGTAGCTTCTAATTTTCTGTGGCATCACTGTGGATAACATGTTGACTGCATGGAGTAGGGACACACTGCTGCTTGCTTCTATGTCGATAATGTTTGGATAACAAATAACTTTGTACCCTTTTCATTCTAACATGGACACAGACACTGCTTTGCATTGTCATACCTTGTTTTAATAAGGTTTGTAAGATTGGTTGAGAAATCAGTTACCTTTGTCATATCATAACTAATACAAGTTTCTGCCTGTTTGTTGGTGTTACAAGGCTCTCTGTTGGCAAAGACCTTTCAATACAGAGTTAACAATACTGTGGTAATGTCTGCTGGTAGAAATAACTGAAGTATTCACCTACAAAATGCAAAACGTTTGTCTGTGCGCGTGTGTGTGTGTAAGGTTTTATCTAAAAACACAATCTAGAAGTAATGTAAATCTTTAAATAACCTAATAAAAAATACAAAGGCTAACATAAAACAGATGTGCAATTTTTTGTAAAACCTAGAAAATAAGATTCACAAGTTGTATTAAAAATCATTGAAAGTTTTTTTTTGTTGTTTTGGAAAATTATTAAGACTTTTCATGTGAAGCAGACCCTGGGCAGGCAACAGCAGTGTACGGTGAGTCCACTATTCAATGAAGGTTTTAAAAACAACTGTGACATTCAGTGCATAGCTTCTAGTCATCTTCCACACTGTCCTCCACACAGCTGTCTCTCCTCTTCCCACATCCCTCCGAGGACTTTCCCCATCCTCAAGTGCAAAGTCCATTATGTCGTACTGATTCTGCTCAATTCTTGTCTAATGGCTGAAAAACAGGAAAGTTGGCCGTTAATTGTTGAGCTGTGGCTGAAAAACAGGAAGGTTGGCCGTTAATGGACAATAGACAATAGGTGCAGGAGGAGGCCATTCGGCCCTTCGAGACAGCACCACCATTCAATGTGATCATGGCTGATCATTCTCAATCAGTACCCCGTTCCTGCCTTCTCCCCATACCCCCTGACTCCGCTATCCTTAAGAGCTCTATCTAGCTCTCTCTTGAAAGCATCCAGAGAATTGGCCTCCACTGCCTTCTGAGGCAGAGAATTCCACAGATTTACAACTCTCTGACTGAAAAGGTTTTTCCCCATCTCCGTTCTAAATGGCCTACCCCTTATTCTTAAACTGTGGCCCCTGGTTCTGGACTCCCCCAACATTGGGAACATGTTTCCTGCCTCTAATGTGTCCAACCCCTTAATAATAGAAACATAGAAAATAGGTGCAGGAGTAGGCCATTCGGCCCTTCGAGCCTGCACCGCCATTCAATATGATCATGGCTGATCCTCCAGCTCAGTAGCCTGTACCTGCCTTCTCTCCATACCCCCTGATCCCTTTAGCAAAAAGGGCCACATCTAACTCCCTCTTAAATATAGCCAATGAACTGGCCTCAACTACCTTCTGTGGCAGAGAATTCCACAGACTCACCACTCTCTGTGTGAAGAAATGTTTTCTCATCTCGGTTCTAAAAGACTTCCCCCTTATCCTTAAGCTGTGACCCCTTGTTCTGGACTCCCCCAACATCGGGAACAATCTTCCCGCATCTAGCCTATCCAGCCCCTTAAGAATCTTATATGTTTCGATAAGATCACCTCTCATCCTTCTAAATTCCAGTGTATACAAGCCTAGTCGCTCCAGTTTTTCAACATATGACAGTCCTGCCATTCCGGGAATTAACCTAGTAAACCTACGCTGCACGCCCTCAAAAGCAAGAATATCCTTCCTCAAATTTGGAGACCAAAACTGCACGCAGTACTCCAGGTGCGGTCTCACTAGGGCTAGGTTGATCACTAATGGTTGAGCTGAGGTTAGGCGAGGATAGAGCTTTAGTTTAGTTTAGTTTAGAGATACAGCGCGGAAACAGGCCCTTCGGCCCACCGGGTCCATGCCGACCAGCGATCCCCGCACATTAACACCATCCTCTACCCACGAGGGACATTTTGTTAAAATATTTTATCAAGCCAATTAATCGACAAACCTGTACGTCTTTGGAGTGTGGGAGGAAACAGAAGATCTTGGAGAAAACCCACGCAGGTCACGGGGAGAACGTACAATCTCCGTACAGACAGCACCCGTAGTCGGGATGGAACCCGGGCCTCCGGCGCTGCAAGTGCTGTAAGGCGGCAACTCTACCGCTGCACCACCGTGATTGTCCATGTTAAATACAATCTGGCACCGAGCAGATTGCATTTAACATGGTCAAGCCTCTGTAGATAGACATGAAACCCCGGACTAACTCAGCGGGTCAGGCACCATCTCTGGAAAAAGGGAATAGGTGATGCTTTGGGTTGAGACCCTTCTTGCCGAGAGGGGGTGGGGGGTGGGAAGCAAAGGAGAAAGGAAGACCCGGCATAGAGGAACCACCGGCGGGTTAGAACAAAGACCCGGGAGAGACACAAAAAGCTGGAGTAGCTCAGCAGGTCAGGCAGCATCTCTAGAGAAAAGGAATAGGTGACGTTTCAGGTGGAGACCCTTCTTCAAACTGAGAGTCAGGGGAGAGGGGAACAAGAGATATAGAGATATAGATGGTGATGGAGAGAGAGATAGAACAAATGGATGACAAGTATGCAGAAAAGTAAGGATGATAAAGGAAACAGGTGCTGGCATGGGGGGAACAGCACTGAGGGGGGGGGGGGGCGGGCAGGACAAAGGAGGACCTGCTGTGTTATGCTTTGTAACTGTGTCGGCGCCCTTTGTGTGGGTCTATTTGCATACCTTGGGTTCATTCATTCATTCATTCATTCTTCAGACTGAGAATCAGGGGAGAGGGAAAAGAGGAGATATGAAAATGTACACGGGGCAAATGAATGAAAGATACGCAAAAGAACAAATCATAGCTGGCGAGGAGCAAGGAAAGGTGGAGCCCACAATGGTCCATTGTTGGCTGTGGGGAAGGTGATATCAAGTGACACAGGCAGTGAAACTCAGCAGGACGACAGCATGATGGTCAGGGTGGGGGAGAGACCTCAGTGGTCACATCATGTCATGTGTCATGTTGCAGTTGTACAAGACGTTGGTGAGACCGCATTTAGAATATTGTGTTCAGTTCTGGGCACCATGTTATAGGAAAGATATTGTCAAGCTTGAAAGGGTTCAGAAAAGATTTACAAGGATGTTGCCAGGAATAGAGGGTGTGAGCTATAGGGAGAGGTTGAGTAGGCTGGGTCTCTATTCCATGGAGCGCAGGAGGATGAGGGGAGATCTTATAGTGGTGTACTAAATCATGAGAGGAATAGATCGGGTAGATGCACAGAGTCTCTTGCCCAGAGTAGTGGAATCGAGGACCAGAGGACATAGGTTCAAGGTGAAGGGGAAAAGATTTAATAGGAATCTGAGGGGTAACATTTTCACACAAAGGATGGTGGGTGTGTGGAACAAGCTGCCAGAGGAGGTAGTTGAGGTTGGGACTATCCCATCGTTTAAGAAACAGTTGGGCAGGTACATGGATAGGACAGGTTTGGAGGGATATGGGCCAAACGCAGGCAAGTGGGACTAGGGTAGCTGGGACATTGTTGGCTAGTGAGGGCGAGTTGGGCTGAAGGGTCTGTTTCCACACTGTGACTCTATGACAAAAAGGTTGCCAGCATTATTTTGTTTGATTATATGTTCTGCAATGCATATTGAATAATGAAAATATTAAACATTGTCTTTTTTTTATTGCACTTCACATCACATAACGCCCCCCCATCCCTCCCATCTCATGAATCCAATGAAGTAGTATTTGTGACAATGACAGTTTTAAAATTTGGCAAATGGAAGAGGTCCATTTCCAGACTGAAGAAGGGTCCTGACCCGAAACGTCACCTACCCATGTTCTCCAGAGATGCTGCCTGACCCGCTGAGTTACTCCAGCACTCTGTGAAACGTCACCTATCCATGTTCTCCAGAGATGCTGCCTGACCCGCTGAGTTACTCCAGCACTCTGTGAAACGTCACTTATCCATGTTCTCCCGAGATGCTGCCTGACCCGCTGAGTTACTCCAGCACTCTGTGAAACGTCACCTACCCATGTTCTCCAGAGATGCTGCCTGACCTGCTGAGTTACTCCAGCACTCTGTGAAACGTCACCTATCCATGTTCTCCAGAGATGCTGCCTGACCCGCTGAGTTACTCCAGCACTCTGTGTCCTCCTCCATTTCACAGATGCTCCACTCAGGGGCTCCAGTGAAATATCAGTGCGCTTTGTTTGAAAACACGAGTATCATAATTTCTATGTTGTAGAAATTGTGGAAGTTCAGACCAGGTGCAATGATCGAGATGTAAATTGTAAAGGCATTTAAACACGTTAAAAGAAACACTATAAATGAGACCATCCTCACATGCTTTAGTGCAACTTTTTATCCCAGCCACGAACAAATATAATGCTTACCATCTATAATCTCTTCTTTCACTTTGTGCAACTCCCTTACAACCTCCTCCAGTATTTCCTGTGGGTATGTTATAAAAATGAGAGCTTATTTACACAAAGGCTCCTTTTTGTACATTAAATAAACAGGATGAGAAAGCATGAAATAATATGTCTTTACTCTTACGGTTAAAAATATAAATATTGCATAATAAACATTTAATGCAGCATAGCCTCTTTGCAAGGATTGGACAGGCTTAGAGGGATCTGGGCCAAACGCAGGCAGGTGGGACTAGTGTGGATGGGACATGTTGGTCGGTGAGGGCAAGTTGGGCCGAAGGGCCTGTTTAGTATCGTACAGTCATAGAGTGATACAGTGTGGAAACAGGCCCTTCAGCCCATCTTTGCCACACCGGCCAACAATGTTCCAGCTCCACTAGTCCCATCTGCCCGCGTTTGGTCCATATCCCTCCAAACCTGTCCTATCCATGTACCTGCCAACTGTTTCTAAGCCCCTCCTCTGGCAGCTTGTTCCATACACCCATCACCCTTTGTGTGAAAAACGTTACCCCTCCGATTCCTATTGTCCCTTAAACCTGTGTCCTCTGGTCCTCGATTCACCTACTCTGGGCAAGAGACTGTGCATCTACCTGATCTATTCCTCTCATGATTTTATACACCTCTATAAGGTCCCTCTTCGGATGGTTCACCTTGTTGTGGTGAAGAGGCTTGTGTGCCTCCATGATTCAGAGAGCGATGCCGTGGGAAACACTAGCTTCTGGTGGGGCTACCCATGGCGGTAAGGTCGAGGATGAGGGTCCAGACTAAGAACCATCCAACCTACAAGACCTCAACGGCAGACCAGGCGGACAAAGTTATCTTGAACTCAGCGGCTGTGAAGGCGGATGAAGGCTGCAACAGATCCAACAGCTCCAATCCTCTTGGTTCCCTTGCCATTGGAATGAGTTGATTGATTTGTGAAGGAGAGCGTGCTTCTTGGAGTGCAACATCAACAAAGACACGCAAAGGCGTCTTCATTCTGACATTGGAATGTAGACCATCACCCTCGGCCTCGAGGGACAGCCACGATGATAAGATCTCCCCTCATCCTCCTGCACTCCATGGCATAGAGACCCAGGCTACTCAACCTCTCCCTGTAGCTCACACCCTCCAGTCCTGGCAACATCCTGGTAAATATTCTCTGTTGACATTGCACTGTGTGACTGGATGACTCTGTGCGTAGTGCGTGACCTACCTGCTTCAATCGATCAAAGTCTGAGGCATCGCTGGCCAGGTCATTGGTCGAGCTGCTCCCTGCCTTCTGTCTGTGGGTAAAGCAGAGCGCAGGCCTGAAGTGTGGAGTTCTGTACAACTTAATGCTTGCGTGATGCAGAACTGCACAGCTGCAAGAGGCAGGGGAACATCATCCCCACCAACGTGGGCAGATACATCACGTCACAGTCAACACACATCTAGATCCGATCATTTTAGGTGCTTGCATCTTTAGAAATCAAGTCAACAGAAAAGCCACCAGTGAAAATGAGAATGTTAATCGTTTTATGTAGAAAGGAACTGCAGATGCTGGCTTAAACCCAAGTGAGACTCAAGATGCTGGAGTAACTCAGCGGGGCAGGCAGTATCTCTGGAGAGAAGGAGTGGGTGACGTTTCGGGTCTGAAGAAGGGGCTCGACCCGAAACGTCATCCACTCCTTCTCTACTTACGAATCATTCCTGCAATGAGTATTTGCATTTGAAAACACTGTATTGACAGTGGTCTGATATCCTCTTCATGGAAATACTCTTATACACCTGCGGGGAATGAGGACATTAGGAATAGTGTGCAGGAAGGAACTGCAGATGCTGGTCTAAACCCTAGACACATAAAGGCAGGAACCATGTTCCCAATGTAGGGGGAGTCCAGAACCAGGGGTCACAGTTTAAGAATAAGGGGTAGGCCATTTAGAACGGAGATGAGGAAAAACTTTTTCAGTCAGAGAGTTGTGAATCTGTGGAATTCTCTGCCTCAGAAGGCAGTGGAGGCCAATTCTCTGAATGCATTCAAGAGAGAGCTGGATAGAGCTCTTAAGGATAGCGGAGTCAGGGGGTATGGGGAGAAGGCAGGGACGGGGTACTGATTGAGAATGATCAGCCTTGATCACATTAAAGCTGGCTCGAAGGGCCGAATGGCCTCCTCCTGCACCTATTGTCTATTGTCTATTGTGATTCCTCCTGCTCTCCGACCACGTTTTAACCCAGTCTCGCGACCACAGAACAATGGCCTGTTTCCTTTATCACCGTTACATTCTTGCACATCATTCATTCATTTGTTCTGTATCTCCCTCCATCACTGTCTATACCTCCTGTTTCCCTCTCCCCTGACACTCAATCTGAAGAAGGGTCTCCACCCAAAACATCTCTCCAGAGATGCTCCCTGTCCCACTGAGTTACTCCAGCTTTTTGTGTCTATCGTCTGTTTAAACCAGCATCTGCAGTTGCTTTCTACACAGTACATCCCTATTTTACCTGCATTTTAACTTTCATTAAATCTATGTACAAAACATCTAGATAGCTCTGAGCTCTAATGCCTTTAAATCTGCTCCCAGCTAATAAATAACCCTTTTATTGTCTGTTTATTTGTCTACTATTGTCTATTTATCTGTCTGGTTATTTATTTTATATATACTGAACTTTTTTTGTTGTTAATCAGTGGTTTTTACGAAGTACTACATTTACATATCTGTTGTGCTGCTGCAAGTAGAAATTTCATTGTTCCATTTTGGGACATCTATACACTAAAACTCTCGTTTATTTGTTCCTGAACTACAGCCAAAACGGTACACGATAGCGTGACAAGTTTAGGCCCACCTTACTCAACGTCGTCCCTTTGGTGCTAATGGAAGAAGTTTCATTGAAGTCGGTGTTATATTTTTTAAGTTATTCACATTTTAAAGTTTAAATCTATCTCCTTGGGAGGGAGGGGGGGAGGATAAGGGGGGTTGAGGGGGAGGGAGGGGGCGAGGCGGAAGGGATGGGGGAGGGGAGGGGGTGGAGGGAGGGGGAGGGGTGGAAGGGGAGAGGAGAGGGGGAGGGGGGGGAGAGGAGAGGGTGCTGCACCAATGCAGGAGAGGTTTGGGCCCAACGGGTCCACTTGGTCTAGTTTGCCAATAAAATACTCTTGACTCTTGCTTTTTCAGTTGTAGCATCACATGGAATGCGATTAGCAAAGTGCCCAAGAGGCTAATAAATTGTGTGGGATTTATGGAGATGATTGTAGGAATCATTTTGATCTTAAGGTTTTCCACAACTGTCACCATTCCACAATATGTTGCTGAACATTAATTCCTTGTGCTTTTAGTTCCTGTGCCCTAAAAAATCCCTCAACCAGAGCAGATAACTGAGGTGAAACTGAACTGTTTGAACTGATTGAGGTTATGTGCTCATATACAAAAACGATGCTGTCTTTTGAAATTTCAGTCAGTGGGAAGATGGTTTATAAACTGAGTATATAGAAACATAGAAAATAGGTGCAGGAGGAGGCCATTTGGCCCTTCGAGCCAGCACCACCATTCATTGTGATCATGGCTGATCATCCACAATCAGTAACCCGTGCCTGCCTTCTCCCCACATCCCTTAATTCCACGAGCCCCTAGAGCTCTATCTAACTCTCTTTTAAATTCATCCAGTGAATTGGCCTCCACTGCCCTCTGTGGCAGAGAATTCCACAAATTCACAACTCTCTGGGTGAAAATGTTTTTTCTCACCTCAGTTTTAAATGATCTCCCCTTTATTCTTAGACTGTGGCCCCTGGTTCTGGACTCCCCCAACATTGGGAACATTTTTCCTGCCTCTAGCTTGTCCAGTGCTTTTATGATTTTATATGTCTCTTTTAGATCCCCTCTCATCCTTCTAAACACCAGCGAATACAAGCCCAGTCTTTCCAATCTTTCCTCATATGACAGTCCCGCCATCCCAGGGATTAACCTGGTGAACCTACGCTGCACTGCCTCAATACCAAGGACGTCCTTCCTCAAATTAGGAGACCAAAACTGCACACAATACTCCAGATGTGGTCTCACCAGGGCCCTGTACAACCGCAGAAGGACCTCTTTACTCCTATGCTGAAATCCTCTCGTTATGAAGGCCAACATGCCATTAGCTTTCTGTACCTGCACGCTGGCAGTGAAGAAAGCTAGTGAAGCTAGTGTACGATTGTTTAAGAAGTCGGAGGAAGGGTCTCGACCCAAAATGTCATCCATCCGTGTTCTCCAGAGATGCTGCCTCACCCGCTGAGTTACTCCAGCACTCTGTGTCTTTTTTAGGATTATTGAAATTTTGGTTTCTTCCAAGTGCAAATCCTTTCATGCTATTTGCGATATCGATGGAGCCTTGCTATTCATTTAATTTCATGGAATATTTTGTATACCTTAGTTAATAGAAACATTCTTTAGTATATCAAAACCAGAACGTAATTTTCAGGTTGGACGCACACAGGGAATAACACATTGTCAGGGAAGTGCAAGTTGAAGTAAGCTGTTAAATAATGCAATTATGCGATTATTCTTTGTAGATATTCAGCCTGCAGTTGGCAAGGAGATGCACATCCATCAATTAACAAACTGAAGGGGTGTGAGGGTGCTGCTTTTATTTGTACCTAGAGGATGAAAGATGAGACTGCTCAACATTCTTAGCTTCAAGTCGCTTCATCATTAATGCATTTCTAAAACAATGGAACGGAATTAGAGAAAAGATTGAGTGCAATTCCAACATCAATATTTAAGAAATATATACCTAGAAATTTGGCTGGGTTTTCCACAGTCCTTTGTGGTGTTGATCATGCATGACAGGCTCCAAGTGGCCCTGCGAGGCAGGGCGGCAGAAGGTCCCAGCGAGCCGTGGTCACACCGTGACAGCCGGGCTGGCTCACCGGCTCACCGCGGTACCGGGAACCCACCTGGAGACATCCGAGGTTCATCTCCTACTCGACTACGAAGACCGGGGAGGAGGGTGGAGGGAGTCAGATGCTGGACAAAAGGCCGTTTTCAAGATGGCGGCGGGCGGAGGAGATGATCGGTGTCGCCATGACAACAGGCCTTTAAGGCCAAGATAAGACTCTGCGCACTTCAGAACTTTGAAACTTGGTGGCGCCAGGAACGTGTCGACTCCTTGTGTACTGTCTCAGTGACGTCTAATATTACACCACCATTGGGCACCTTTGTACTTATGTATGATTGTGCTGGATTGTATACAATACAAAGATTCTCGCTACACCTAGGTACATGTGACAATAAAGTATTATCATCATCATCACCTTTGCATATTTTGAAGTGTTTCTCCCGTTTTTTAATATACATTCTGCCCATGGGATGTCAGACCAATCACTTCCACCATCAATGTGTCGCTTGTTAATTATTTAGCAACAGAAATTGGAACAAATTGGAATTGGTGGTTTAGTTCAGTTCAGTTTAGTTTAGAGATACAGCGCGGAAACAGGCCATTTCGGCCCACCGGGTCCGCGCCGACCAGCGATCCCCGCACATTAACACTATCCTACACCCACTAGGGACAATTTTTACATTTTCCAAGCCAATTAACCTACAAACCTGTACGTCTTTGGAGTGTGCGAGGAAACCGAAGATCTCGGAGAAAACCCACGCAGATCACGGGGAGAACGTACAAACTCCGTACAGACAGCACCCGTAGTCGGGATGGAACCCGGGTCTCCGGCGCTGCATTCGCTGTAAGGCAGCAACTCTACCGCTGCGCCACCGTGCCGCCATGGTGCAGTGGTAGAGTTGCTGCCTCACAGCGCCAGAGACCTGGGTTCGATGCTGACTACGGGTGCTGTCTGTACGGAGTTTGTACGTTCATCTCGTGACAGCGTGGGTTTCCTCCAAAAGAAGTCCAGGTTTGTAGGTTAATCAGCATTGGTAAGAATTGTAAATTGTCGCTACTGTGTAGGATAGTGCTAGTGTACGAAGATCGCTGGTCGGTGCAAATTCGGTGGGCCAAAGGGCCTGTTTCCATGCTGTATCTCTAAACTAAATTAAACTAAACTGAGCCTTCTTTGAAAGATAAAACAATCTTGTGGCTAACTCTGATTAACATGGCATTCATCATACTGAAAGTCAGCAAAAGAGCATGATTTAGTGGCCCCACTTAAAAGAGCTCTCGATTGTAATTTTTATTTAGCAAAAATGCAAATGTTGCCAAGCCTCTGTACAGTTTAGTTTTTGGTTTAGAGATACAACGTGGGAAGCGGCCCTTCGGCCCACTGAGTCCACGCCACCCTTCCATCCCCCGCTCACACTAGTTCTATGTTGTCCCACTTTCACATCCACACCTACACACTAGCGGCAGTTTACAGACACCAATGAACCTACAAACCCGCAAGTCTTTGAGACGTGAGAGGAGAAAATGCTCGCGGTCACATGGAGGACGTTCAAACTCTACACAGAGAGCACTCGAGGGCAGGATTGAGCCAGGGGCTATGGCACTGTGAGGCAGCAACTCGACCGTTATGCCACTGTGCCACACTCTAAAGATGCTGGCTTCTGTAGGTCAGCTGAATACGTGCTCCGACCTGCATCCACCGTGACTACAGGGTGGAATCTTATCCTCTCCTTGGTCAGGGAGCATCTCTCTGGAAGACCCATGGGCTGTTATCCCCACCCATTCCCTGTGGCTGCCATGGAGGGATTTCCTTCAAAGAGCTGAAGATAGACACAAAACCCTGGAGCAACTCAGCGGGACAGGCAGCATCTCTGGAGAGAAGGAATGGGTGACGTTTCGGGTCGAGACCCTTCTTCACCTCAGTGCTGAAATTCATTGCTGTTCACTGCACACATGGTGTCGGTACTGAGCACAATAAAATGTGTGCAAACATATATACACCGATCAGCCAAAACATTATGACCTGATGAGCCAAAACATTATGACCACCTTCTAATATGCTGTTGGTCCTCCGTGTGCAGCCCCATACACAGCAGGGTGCGATGCACTGTGTATTGTGACACATTCCTCCCGTGACCACCATTAACATTTTCTGTGACTTGTGCCACAGTCGACCTTCTGTCGGTTCGGACCAGACGGGATAGCCTTCGTTGCCCTCGCGCATCGATGAGCCTTGGGTGCCCAACACCCTGTCTGTCGCCGGTTTGTAGTTTGTCCCTCCTCGGACCACTGTTGGTAGGTACTCACCACTGCTGACCGGGAGCACCCCACAAGCCTTGCCGTTTCAGAGATGCTCTGACCTAGTCATCTGGCCATAACAATTTGGCCCTTGTCAAAGTACTCCTGCCCATTTCTCCTGCATTCAACACATCAACTTCAAGAACTGACCGTTCACTTGCTGCCTAATATATCCCACCCCTTGACAGGTGCCATTGTAACAAGATAATCAATGTTATTCACTTCACCTGTCAGTGGCCATAATGTTTTGGCTGATCATTTGGCTGATGTGTGTGTATATATCACATACATACATACACATTTTACACACATATATATGTGTGTGTGTTTGTGTGTGTATGTATGTATACATATATAAACTTCTTTTTGTTTATTATATTGATTACAAAATACTATGTTTACATATTTGGTTGTGCTCGATCCAAAACGTCACCCATTCCTTCTCTCCAGAGATGCTGCCTGTCCCGCTGAGTTACTCCAGCATTCTGTGCCTATCTTTGGTGTAAATCAGCATCTGCATTTCCTTCCTACACATCTGTCAAAGAGTTGTTCCACCTGCTTAGAGTCAGTGGATAAATGGCACAACAGCTGGCTGTCAGGCAGACTGCTGCCGTTTGAATGCTTTCAAAGTGGAGCTACCTGTCGCAATGATCGCTTACTACAAATGTCCCAGTTTCCCCATTCAATTGTGATTAATGGTCCAGTATTAGCATCATGTGCTGCATTCATTTGGCATTCCATGAATAATTAAAGTCTAACAGCTCGGCAATTATGTTCCCGTATTTAAAAGCCAGCAAACAGGAATAGCAAGAATGTGAAGCATTTTCACTGCACATTCCTTAGATATTTTAGACAGCATTGGCTCATCTGCAATGCATACTTCAACAGTGAGGTGAGAAGGAACCCTTTCACCCAGAGAGTTGTGAATCTGTGGAATTCTCTGCCACAGAGGGCAGTGGAGGCCAAATCACTGGATGAATTTAAAAGAGAGTTAGATAGAGCTCTAGGGGCTAGCGGAATCAAGGGATATGGGGAGAAGGCAGGCACGGGTTACTGATTGTGGATGATCAGCCATGATCACAATGGCTTGAAGGGCCAAATGGCCTCCTCCTGCACCTATTTTCTACTGTTTCTATGTTTCCAATATGAATGCATGGGTTGTCTTTACTCTGCATCTAATACCATGGAACTGACTAGAGAACAAGCCATCAGCAATTTAATAACTTCATTATGACAACTATAATTAAAAGTACAGTAACACATAGACACGTTCCCTTGAGAATTAGATTTGATTAAATTTGAAATTTGGAGGTATTTATTGAGTAACACATAGACACATTCTTTTGAGAATTACATTTGGTGAAATTTGAGATTTGGAAGTATTTCTTGACCTTTTATCAGCACAAATGTTTAGACGTTATTTCATGAGTGCAAACTTATTCATCAAGTTCCCAATTAATTCTCTTTGTACTGTTGTCTTTGTGTCCATGCAATTTTTCTGCATAATAATTTGTTGTACCATTTATACGTTGTTGCAGGTAACAGCCATTTCTGGGCCATATTGTACATGTCCACTTAGAGTCATAGAGTCACAGAGTGATACAGTGTGGAAACAGGCCCTTCATAGAGTCACAGAGTGATACAGTGTGGAAACAGGCCCTTCATAGAGTCACAGAGTGATACAGTGTGGAAACAGGCCCTTCATAGAGTCACAGAGTGATACAGTGTGGAAACAGGCCCTTCATAGAGTCACAGAGTGATACAGTGTGGAAACAGGCCCTTCGGCCCAATTTGCCCAATGTCCCAGCTACACTAGTCCCACCTGCCTGCGCTTGGTCCACATCGCTCCAAACCTGTCCTATCCATGTACCCGTCTAAATGTTTCTTAAACGATGGGATAGTCCCAGCCTCAACTACCTCCTCTGGCAGCTTGTTCCATACACACACCACCCTCTGTGTGAAAAGGTTACCCCTCTGATTCCTGTTAAATCTTTTCCCCTTTAACTTGAACCTATGTCCTCTGGTCCTCGATTCCCCTAGTCTGGGTAAAAGACTCTGTTCAGTCTGAAGAAAGGTCTCGACCCGAAACGTCACCCATTCCTTCTCTCCAGAGATGCTGCCTGGCCCGCTGAGTTACTGCAGCATTTTGTGTCTACCATCCTGTTCATCTACCCGATCTATTCCTCTCATGATTTTGTACACCTCTATAAGATCTCCCCTCATCCTCCTGCGCTCAATGGAATAGAGACCCAGCCTACTCACCCTCTCCCTATAGCTCACACCCTCTAGTCCTGGCAACATCCTCGTAAATCTTTTCTGAACCATTTCAAGCTTGACAATATCTTTCCTACAACATGCAGTCACAGTGGCGCAGCGGTAGAGTTGCCGCCTTACAGCGAATGCAACGCCGGAGACTCAGGTTCGATCCTGACTACGGGCGCCGTCTGTACGGAGTTTGTACGTTCTCCCCGTGACCTGCGTGGGTTTTCTCCGAGATCTTCGGTTTCCTCCCACACTCCAAAGACGTACAGGTACGTAGGTTAATTGGCTTGGTAAATGTAAAAATCGTCCCTAATGGGTGTAGGATAGTGTTAATGTGCGGGGATCGCTGGGCGGCGCAGACCCGGTGGGCCGAAAGGCCTGTTTCCGCGCTGTATCTCTAAATCTAAAAAATCTAAATCTAAACATGGTGCCGAGAACTGAACACAATATTCTAGATGTGGTCTCACCAACGACTTATACAAGTGCAACATGACCTCCCGACCTCCCAATGTCCATACTCAATACTTTGAAGGCCAAAGTGCCAAAAGTCTTTTTGACCACCTTATCTACCTGTGACTCGACTTTCAAGGAACCATGCACCTGTTCGACATCTCAAAATGCACCACCTCACACTTTTCTGTATTCCATCCACCATTCCTCCCCCCACCTGGCCAATCGATCCAGATCCTGCTGCAATCTTTCACACCCATCTTCACTATCTGCAAAACCACTCACTTTTGTATCATCAGCAAACTTGCTAATCTTGCCCTGTATGTTCTCATCCAAATCATTGATGTGGATGACACCAGTAACGGGCCCAGCACCAAACCCTGTCTAAATGATGACTGCAGACACACATGTAGGCTGACATTTGTAATGGTTTATTATTAACTTCGGTGCTGAGATTCATTGCTGTTCACTGCATACATGGTGTTGGTAATGTTCACAATAAAATGTGTGTGTGTATATATATACATACATATACATATATATATACACACATACATTAAATTGTACTTAAATTGTAGCTGTCTTGCTAGCAACAGAGAACAGAGTCTGAAAAATCTCAGACCAAGGGTTTTCATATATGTATGTGTGTGTGTGTATGTATATATATACACATTTTACACATATATGTGTGCATATATATATATATATATATACACATATATTACACATACACACATATATACACATTTTACATGTGTGTTTGTATGTGTGTACGTACATATGTATACACATATATATATATATACTAAATTTAGTTTTGTTTATTGTATTGATTACAGAATACTACGTTTACATATCTGTTGTGCAGCTGCAAGCAAGAATTTCAATGTTCTGTTTTGGAACGTCACCTGTTCTGTTGTGAAACGTCACCTATCCATGTTCTCCAGAGATGCTGCCTGACCCGCTGAGTTACTCCAACACTCTGTGAAACGTCACCTATCCATGTTCCCCAGAGATGCTGCCTGACCCGCTGAGTTACTCCAGCACTCTGTGAAACGTCACCTATCCATGTTCCCCAGAGATGCTGTCTGACCCGCTGAGTTACTCCAGCACTCTGTGAAACGTCACCTATCCATGTTCTCCAGAGATGCTGTCTGACCCGCTGAGTTACTCCAGCACTTTGTATCTCCTTTTGTCAACCAGTTCCTTGCTTCTGCATTTACCTATCTAACTGATCACTCCCTTTCCTGAACTCCCTGTGGTTGTGATACTATTTGTTCCTCATTTTTATTTGTCTTGTTTCCACATTTTACTCACACTTTTCCATTTGAACTGTAATTTGATTAAGAAAATCAATATATCAGGTATTCGAAAGGCAAGCTTAAGTCTGCAACTACTCTACCACATATTCAGCACTTGCCAAATCACTAGTAAAGAAAGCAAACTCAATGCTAGCATTTATTGCAAGAGGGCTTGTATACACAAACAGGGATGTAATTCTGAGGCTGTATAAGGCACATGGAGTACTGTGTGCAGTTTTGGTCTCCAAATTTGAGGAAGGATATTCTTGCTATTGAGGTCGTGCAGCGTAGGTTCACTAGGTTAATTCCCGGAATGGCGGGACTGTCGTATGTTGAAAGACTGGAGCGATTAGGCTTGTATACACTGGAATTTAGGATGAGAGGAGATCTTATCGAAACGTATAAGATTATTAAGGGGTTGGACACGTTAGAGGCAGGAAACATGTTCCCAATGTTGAGGGAGTCCAGAACAAGGGGCCACAGTTTAAGAATAAGGGGTAGGCCATTTAGAACTGAGATGAGGAAAAACTTTTTCAGTCAGAGAGTTGTGAATCTGTGGAATTCTCTGCCTCAGAAGGCAGTGGAGGCCAATTCTCTGAATGCATCCAAGAGAGAGCTAGATAGAGCTCTTAAGGATAGCGTAGTCAGGGGGTATGGGGGGAAGGCAGGAACGGGGTACTGATTGAGAATATCAGCCATGATCACATTGAATGGCGGTGCTGGCTCGAAGGGCCGAATGGCCTCCTCCTGCACCTACTGTCTATTGCCTATTGGTCAGGCTGCATTTGGAATATTGTGAGCAGTTTTGGGCCCCGTATCTGAGGAAGGATGTGCTGGCTCTGGAGAGGGTCCAGAGGAGGTTTACAAGAATGATCCCAGGAATGAGTGGGTTAACATATGATGAGCGATTTGATCACTCAGGATTTTTACCGGTAACAGGGATAGCATATTCACGGGAAGACCCAAGGTGCTGGAGGACCTCAGTGGGTCTGAAGATGGGTCCCGACCTGAAACATCACCTTTTCTTGTTCCCCGGAGATGATGCAAGACCCGCTGAGTTACCCCAGTGTCTTAAATAGTAGCTCCATCTTGCTAGCAGCAGAGAACAAAGTCTGAAGGATCTCAGGCCAAGGCGTTTTCATTGCTCCTTTTCAGGGGATAAATTTATTTCTGATATCCGGGTGAAAATATAAACTTGTAGCTGAGCTTCAGTGATTTAATTTGCATCTGGTCATTTCCATCTACTATCTGCAGCTGGTGAACGATGTGAAACAGTTGGGATACAACGTCAGGAGTTGCAACATCATACCCTGACCCTGCCCTTCCATAAAGATAGCTCATAGAAACATAGAAAATAGGTGCAGGAGGAGGCAACTCCACCC
The DNA here is from genome assembly GCF_053455715.1 of Rhinoraja longicauda. Classification (NCBI taxonomy): domain Eukaryota; kingdom Metazoa; phylum Chordata; class Chondrichthyes; order Rajiformes; family Arhynchobatidae; genus Rhinoraja; species Rhinoraja longicauda. The sequence continues at coordinate 1,829,200 of NC_135962.1, read as the reverse complement.
TGTGAGTCAGCACCGCCATTCATTGTGATCATGGCTGATCGTCCACAATCAGTAACCCATGCCTGCCTTCTCCCCATATCCCTTGATTCCACTAGCCCCCTTGAACTCTATTTAACTCTCTTTTAAATCCATCCAGTGATTTGGCCTCCATTGCCCTCTGTGGCAGAGAATTCCACAAATTCACAACACTCTGGGTGAAAAAGTTCCTTCTCACCTCAGTTTTAAATGGCCTCCCCTGTATTCTAAGACTGTGGCCCCTGGTTCTGGACTCGCCCCGACATTGGGAACATTTTTTCCTGCATCTAGCTTGTCCAGTCCTTTTATAATTTTATATGTTTCTCTAAGATCCCCTCTCATCCTTCTAAACTCCAGTGAATACAAGCCTAGTCTTTTCAATCTTTCCTCATATGCCATCCCAGGGATCAATCTCGTGAAACCTACGCTGCACTGCCTCAATTACAAGGATGTCCTTCCTCAAATTAGGAGACCAAAACTGTACACAATACTCCACATGTGGTCTTACCAGGACCCAGTACCAGGAACACATCTGGAGTATTGTGTACAGTTTTGGTCTCCTAATTTGAGGAAGGACATCCTTGTAATTGAGGCAGTGCAGCGTAGGTTCACGAGATTGATCCCTGAGATGGCGGAACTGTCATATGAGGAAAGATTGGAAAGACTAGGCTTGTATTCACTGGAGTTTAGAAGGATGGAAGGGGATCTTATAGAAACATGATGCAGGAAAAATGTTCCCAATGTTGGGCGAGTCCAGAACCAGGGGCCACAGTCTTAGAATAAAGGGGAGGGCATTTAAAACTGAGGTGAGAAGGAACTTTTTCACCCAGAGAGCTGTGAATTTGTGAAATTCTATGCCACAGAAGGCAGTGGAAGCCAAATCACTGGATGGATTTAAGAGAGAGTTAGATAGAGCTCTAGGGGCTGGTGGAATCAAGGGATATGGGGAGAAGGCAGGCAAGGGTTATCGATTGGGGACGATCAGCCATGATCACATTGAATGGCGGTGCTGGCTCGAAGGGCCGAATGGCCTCCTCCTGCACCTACTGTCTATTGCCTATTGGTCAGGCTGCATTTGGAATATTGTGAGCAGTTTTGGGCCCCATATCTGAGGAAGGATGTGCTGGCTCTGGAGAGGGTCCAGAGGAGGTTTACAAGAATGATCCCAGGAATGAGTGGGTTAACATATGATGAGCGTTTGTCAGCACTGGGCCTGTACTCACTGGAGTTTAGAAGAATGAGGGGGGACCTCATTGAAACATACAGAATAATGAAAGGCTTGGATAGAGTGGGTGTGGAGAGGATGTTTCCACTAGTGGGAGAGTCTAGGACCGGAGGTCACAGCCTCAGAATTAAAGGACGTTCCTTTAGGAAGGAGATGAGGAGAAATTTCTTTAGTCAGAGGGTGGTGAATCTGTGGAATTCTTTGCCACAGAAGGCTGTGGAGGCCAAGTCAGTGGATATTTTTAAGGCAGATAGATAGATTCTTGATTAATGCGGGTGTCAGAGGTTATGGGGAGAAGGCAGGAGAATGGGGTTAGGAGGGAGAGATAGATCAGCCATGATTGAATGGCGGAGGAGACTTGATGGGCCGAATGGCCTAATTATGCTCCTATTCCTTATGACCTTATAAACATGAGAAAAGGACAGGAGACTAGTTTGATCACTCAGGATTTTTACCGGTAACAGGGATAGCATATTCACGGGAAGACCCAAGGTGCTGGACGACCTCAGTGGGTCTGAAGATGGGTCCCGACCTGAAACATCACCTTTTCTTGTTCCCCGGAGATGAAGACCCGCTGAGTTACCCCAGTGTCTTAAATAGTAGCTCCATCTTGCTAGCAGCAGAGAACAAAGTCTGAAGGATCTCAGGCCAAGGCGTTTTCATTGCTCCTTTTCAGGGGATAAATTTATTTCTGATATCCGGGTGAAAATATAAACTTGTAGCTGAGCTTCAGTGATTTAATTTGCATCTGGTCATTTCCATCTACTATCTGCAGCTGGTGAACGATGTGAAACAGTTGGGATACAACGTCAGGAGTTGCAACATCATACCCTGACCCTGCCCTTCCATAAAGATAGCTCATAGAAACATAGAAAATAGGTGCCTCCTCCTGCACCTATTTTCTATGTTTCTATGTTTCTATGTACCAGGAATGGGGACTGCAAGCTGTAAGAAGCAGTTGTGAAATATTTGTACACTACATGAGTTAATCAGTTATTGACTAGCAGTGGGTACTAGCAGTCGAAATGGGGGAACTCTTTTGTCTCCATGGAAAATACTTTGTTTAGTTTAGTTTAGAGATGCAGCACTGCAACAGGCCCTTCGGCCCACCGAGTCCGCACTGACCAGCGATCCCCGCACATTAACACTATCCCACACACTAGGGACAATTTACATTTATACCAAGCCAATTAACCTACAAACCTGTATGTCTTTGGAGTGTGGGAAGAAACTGGAGCACCCAGAGAAAACCCACGCAGGTCAAGGCGGAAAACAAACTCCGTACAGACAGCACCCGTAGGCGGGATGGAACCCGGGTCTTTGGCGCTGTGAGGCAGCAACTCTACCGCTGTGCCACCGTGCCACACGCACGTCTTGTACTTAACTCAAAATAATAGTATCTTCAAATGATTTTATTACTTTTTTTTAAAGTAAGATGTTATTATTATGGTTCACAAGTTATAGGAGCAGGATTGGCCCATCAGATCTACTCCACCATTCAATTATGGCTGATCCATTTTTCCCACAACTCCATTCTCCTGCCTTCTCCCCTGAGCCCTGGTGAGGTGAAACGTTGCTCGTGTTTCCTTATGCCGAACAGATCACGGAGTGCTCCCTGACTTCCATGTACAATATAACCACGTACACATTTTCCCGAATGTGTGTAGGATGGTTTTAATGTGCGGGGATCGCTGGTCGGTGCAGACTCAGTGGGCCGAAAGCCTGTTTTAGAGCTGCATTTCTAAAAAACAAAAACACCTGTCTGGAGTCTGCCCCAAAATGTAATCGATTCCTCCTCTCCAGAGATGCTGTCTGACTCGCCGAGTTACTCCAGCTTTTTGTGTCCATCTCCCCTGTTACCACATCCGGGCAACATGAGTGAATCTCTGCTGAAGTCCCCAGTTAGATGTCGACTGGAATATCATCTCCATTACTGTAACCCATCCAAGCTCAGATGAGGAAACTGCTTTACAGGAGACTTTAGACTTTAGAGATACAACACGGAAAGAGGCCCTTTGGCCCCCGGAGTCTGTGCCGACCAGCGATCACCAGGCACTAGCGCCCGGTGAAGACCCACGTGGTCACGGAGAGAACGTGCAAACAGCATACAGACAGCACCCGTGGTCAGGATCAAACCGGGGTCTTTGGCACCGTAAGGCGGCAACTCTAGCACCGCGCCACTCTGTAACAAGATGTTGTTCTTTATTTTCCTGATGGTCAAATCTCCAGAGCTCTAACTCACTGTGCCAACACAACTCTCAGAATAATCTGTGCCAGAATTGAGTTAGCTTGCTAGGTCCAAATGACACCGGTCTGCAAATGTCCCCTCTGTATTTATCCAGAATGGATGTGTACACAATTTACACATAGAACAGTACAGCACAAGAACAGGCAGCGTTAGAGTTGCTGCCTCACAATGCTTGCAGCGCCGGAGATCCGGGTTCCATCCCGACTACCGGTACTGTCTGTACGGAGTTTGTACGTTCTCCCCGAGGGTTTTCTCCGAGATCTTCGGTTTCCTCCCACACTCCAAAGACGTACAGGTATGCAAGTAAATTAGCTTGGTACAAGTGTAAATTGTTCCTAGTGTGTGTACGATAGTGTTAATTTGCGGGAATCGCGGGTCGGCACGGACTCAGTGGGCCGAAGGGCCTGTTCCCGCGCTGTATCTCTAAACTAAACCAACCAGGCATTTTGGCCCACAACATCTGTGTGGAAGAACGATGCCAAGACCATCTCCTATCCACCTGCACATAATCCATATCCCTCCATTCCCTGCATATCCATATGCCTATCCAAAAGGCTCTTAAATGCCATTATCGTATCTGCTTCAACCACCAACCCTGCCAACAGGTTCCAGGCACGCACCACCCTCCGTGTCAAAACGTTGTCCCGAGCATCTCCTTTAAACTTTGCCCCTCTCACAATAACTTGTGCTCACAAGTATTTGATTATTCCACACTGGGAAAAAGGTTCTGACTGTCTGCCCTATCAATGCCGAGTGTAACTCAACTTGCAGACTTCAATAATATGCACCATATTTATCCACCAGGTGGCGCCACCAGTACTGGCTGCCTCGCCAACAGTCTGTCTTATTGTCTTCTACTGTTTTATTATTTTAATTTGTGTTAAAAGTATGTTTTAGTGTTTCTTGGTTTGTGTTATGTGGTGGGTGGGGTGGGGGGGTGAGTTGGAGGAAACTTTTCAATCTCTTACTTCGACGGAGATGTGATTTTTCTCCGTATCGTATCTCCGTCCCCACTGCGGCCTAACATCGAGGAGTTGGCGGCCTTTCCCGGAGACCGGCCCGGCGCTTCAAGCCATGGGCGCGGCGCGGACTTTAACATCGTGGAGCTGCGATCCTTTGCCGAGGATCGACTGTGGAGAGCTCCAACCGCGGGGCCTGTGGACTCTAACACCGTGAAGCCCGCGGTCTCTGGTAAGAAGAGGCCGACTCGGGAGCTCCATGCCGCGGAGAGAGTTTCAACCGTCCCGACGCGGGGAGTTTTGATCATCCTGACGTGAGGGCTTCGGATTGTCGGCTTTGACTGCAAACGGTTCAACAGCCCCGACCGCAGGTGAACAAAGAGGAAGCTGATTGAACTTTATTATCTTCCATCACAGTGAGGAATGTGGAATCCGCTGTGGTGGATGTTCATGTTAAATTTTACTTTATGCGGCTGTGTGTCTTGTTGCTTTTCACTTAGTATGGCTGTTTGGTAACTCAAATTTCACTGCACCTTAATTGGTTCATGTGGCAATAAATTGACCTTGAAACCTTATTCATAAACTATTGAAAAGTAACTGCTTCATTATCTCAAAATAACACCTCTCTCTGAAGTTCTTACCTTGAAATAGTTCCTGTCTTTTCCACTGAGTTGGCTCTTTCCCATGGTTTTTTCCCAGCATCTGTTGAAAAAGATGCATCTTTATGAACAAATTGGTACGTCTGAATAGATCTTTCCAAATCAAAGATGCCTCTGATGTTAAGCCTCTCAAGACAAAGACCATTAGTTTACTATAAATTCACAGACACCCCCAGATTAGGGGAATCGAGAAACAGAGGACATAGGTTTAAGGTGAGGGGGGAAAGATTTAATAGGAACCCGAGGAGTAACTTTTTCACACAGAGGGTGGTGGGTGTACAGAACGAGCTGCCGGAGGAGGTGGTTGAAGCTGGGACTATTGTAACGCTTAGGAAACATTTAGACAGGTACGTGTGTAGGAAAGAACTGCAGATGCTGGTTTAAACCATAGACACAAAATGCCGGAGTAACTCAGCGGGACAGGCAGCATCTCTGGAGAGAAGGAATGGGTGACGTTTCGGGTCGAGACCCCGACAGTCTGAAGAAGGGTCTCGACCCAAAACGTCACCCATTCCTTCTCTCCACAGATGCTGCCTGACCCGCTGAGTTACTCCAGCATTTTGTGTCTACCTTCAAAATCCATGTTTCCTATTTGAAGCAAATGAACTTGGTAGAAAATACTTTGGGCTGAACACTAAGTAAATGGCCCCTGCTTACATTACATTGCTCCATCATGTTGCAGCTAGACAGGCCCACACTCTACTTTACCTGAAAGGTGCAAGATCTAGTGAATGGGACATGCTTGTGCTCATAAACATGTCCGACTGTACTTTCCAAAGGACATTCTGTTGGCACCTATTCCATTAGCACTCTCCAATACCATTTTATGTTCCAATCACTGAACCATCCTATCACCAACTATAGAGCGGTCCTTGGATCTCATTGGAGGCCCTTCAACCATCTTTAGGCCCATTATACTGGACTTTACTTTGCACTAAACCTCACTCCCTTTATCATGTATCTGTACACTGTGGACGGCTCGATTGTAATCATGTATTGTCTTTCCACTGACTGGTTAGCACACAACAAAAGCTTCTCACTGTACACGTGACAATAAACGAAACTAAATATCAAATAAATAAATAAATAAATAAACTAAACGAAATATCAAATGGTAACCTCAAGTAACTCTTATTTACTTCTTTTCTCTGGCAAGAATTTTCTCAAATCTCACCATCATGACACTTTGATCATGTGGCATGTTTTGGCCCTGGTTGCCAATGGTTCAATGGCCCTGGTTGCCAATGGTTCAATGGCCCTGGTTGCCAATGATTCAATAACCCTGGTTGCCAATGGTTCAATGGTTCAATGGCCCTGGTTGCCAATGGTTCAATGGTTCAATAGTTCAATGGCCCTGGTTGCCAATGGTTCAATAACCCTGGTTGCCAATGGTTCAATGGCCGTGGTTGCCAATGGTTCAATGGCCCTGGTTGCCAATGGTTCAATAACCCTGGTGGCCAATGGTTCAATGGTTCAATGGCCCTGGTTGCCAATGGTTCAATGGTTCAATAGTTCAATGGCCCTGGTTGCCAATGGTTCAATAACCCTGGTTGCCAATGGTTCAATGGCCCTGGTTGCCAATGGTTCAATGGCCCTGGTTGCCAATGGTTCAATGGCCCTGGTTGCCAATGGTTCAATGGCCCTGGTTGCCAATAGTTCAATGGCCCTGGTTGCCAATGGTTCAATGGCCCTGGTTGCCAATGGTTCAATGGCCCTGGTTGCCAATGGTTCAATGGCCCTGGTTGCCAATGGTTCAATGGCCCTGGTTGCCAATGGTTCAATGGTTCAATGGCCCTGGTTGCCAATGGTTCAATGGGCCTGGTTGCCAATGGTTCAATGGCCCTGGTTGCCAATGGTTCAATGGCCCTGGTTGCCAATGGTTCAATGGCCCTGGTTGCCAATGGTTCAATGACCCTGGTTGCCAATGGTTCAATGGTCCTGGTTGCCAATGGTTCAATGGCCCTGGTTGCCAATGGTTCAATGGTTCAATGGCCCTGGTTGCCAATGGTTCAATGGCCCTGGTTGCCAATGGTTCAATGGCCCTGGTTGCCAATGGTTCAATGGCCCTGGTTGCCAATGGTTCAATGGCCCTGGTTGCCAATGGTTCAATGGCCCTGGTTGCCAATGGTTCAATGGTTCAATGGCCCTGGTTGCCAATGGTTCAATGGTTCAATAACCCTGGTTGCCAATGGTTCAATGGTTCAATAGTTCAATGGCCCAATGGTTCAATGACCCTGGTTGCCAATGGTTCAATGGTTCAATAACCCTGGTTGCCAATGGTTCAATGGTTCAATAGTTCAATGGCCCAATGGTTCAATGACCCTGGTTGCCAATGGTTCAATAGTTCAATGGCCCTGGTTGCCAATGGTTTAATGGTTTCATGGTTCAATGATTCAACGATGGATCTTTATTGTCACGTATGCACAGCACAGTGATATTCTTTTGCACAACCAAAAGGGCCGTCATGGCCTCGCAGCGGTAGAGTTGCTGCCTTACAGCGAATGCAGCGCCGGAGACCTGGGTTCTATCCCAACTACGGGTGCTGTCTGTACGGAGTTTGTACGTTCTCCCCGTGACCAGCGTGGGTTTTCTACGAGATCTTCGGTTTCCTACCACACTCCAAAGACGTACAGGTTTGTAGGTTAATTGGCTTGGTATAAATGTAAATTGTGCCTAGTGTGTGTAGGATAGTGTTAATGTGCGGGGATCGCTGGTCGATGCGGACCCGGTGGGCTGAAGGGCCTGTTTCCGCGCTGTATCTCTAAACTAAACTAAACTAAACCACAGATGCACAGTGGCCACAGTTTTGGCGCGATCTATACACTAAAACTCTCGTTTGTTTGTTTGTTTGTTCCTGAACTACAGCCAAAACGGTACACGATAGCGCAACAATTTTAGGCCCACCTTACTCACCGTCGTGCCTTTGGTGCTAATGGAAGAAGTTTCAGTGAAATCGGTGTTCACATTTTAAAGTTTAAATCTATCTTCGAGGGAGGGAGGATAAGAGGTTGATGGGGATGGAGTGGGGGGAGGGGCAGGGGAAGGGAAGGGGGGATGGGTGGGGAGGGGGGGAGGACGGAGGATAAGGGGGGTTGAGGGGGATGGAGTGGGGGAGGGGAAGGGGGGAGGGGGAGGGGAAGGGGAGCGAGGGAGAGGAGGACGGAGGATAAGGGGGGTTGAGGGGGATTGAGTAGGGGAGGGGAAGGGGGGGAGGGGGGTGGAGGAGGAGAAGAGAGGAGGGGGGGGCGGGGGGTGGAGGAGGGGGAGGGAAGGGAGAGGAGGAAGGAGGATAAGGGGGGTTGAGGGGGATTGAGTAGGGGAGGGGAAGGGGGGAGGGGGGGTGGAGGAGGGGGAGGGGAAGGGGGGGAGGGGGGTGGAGGAGGGGGAGGGGAAGGGGGGGAGGGGGGTGGAGGAGGGGGAGGGAAGAGAGAGGAGGAGGGAGGATGAGGGGGGTTGAGGGGGATGGAGTGGGGTAGGGGAAGGGGGAGAGGGGGTGGAGGAGGAGAAGAGAGGAGGGGGGAGGGGGTAAAGGGGGGGGGAGGGAGACGGGAGTGAGGGAGGAGAGGGTGCTGCACCAATGCAGGAGAGGTTTGGGCCCAATGGGTCCACTTGGTCTAGTTTAAAGTTAAAAACAGCTGAAAACAGTTCAGAGTGCAGTCCACATGTTAGACGTGCTGGCGTGCCCCTGATCCAGGAAGCCTCTTGGCCTTCTCCTGGTGTCCCTCTCCTGTGCCACGGCCTGTGCTGTGTGTCCCAGGGGGGCTTCTGCAGCCGACCCTGCAGGTGATGGAGGTCGTACCTCTCTTGCTGGCCCCCTCCTCGCGTGCCCGTCGTCACCAGCCGCTGCCCCCATGACTCTCGGGTCCTCGGGGCTTCCCAGCTTCCCCTGCACGTGGCCCGCGGGTCTTTGTTCCCGTCGGCCGCTGGGGCCATCCTTGTCCGGCCCGCCCTCCATCTTGGCGGTCACTGGGGCTGCCGGGCTCATTCCCGCTCCCGTCTGCCGCTGGGGCCATCCTCGTCCGGCCCGCCCTCCATCTTGGCGGTCACTGGGGCTGCCGGGCTCATTCCCGTTCCCGTCGGCCGCTGACCAGGTCCGCTCCAGCGCGGCTCCAGGCGGTATATTGGCGTCACGGTGGCGCAGCGGTAGAGTTGCTGCCTTACAGCGAATGCAGCGCCGGAGACCAGGGTTCCATCCCAACTACGGGTGCTGTCTGTACGGAGTTTGTACGTTCTCCCCGTGACCGTGTGGGTTTTCTCCGAGATCTTTGGTTTCCTCCCACACTCCAAAGACGTACAGGTTTGTAGGTTAATTGGCTTGGTAAATGTAAACATTGCCCCTCGTGTGTGTAGGATAGTGTTAATGTGCGGGGATCGCTGGTCGGTGCGGACCCGGTGGGCCGAAGTGCCTGTTTCCGCGCTGTATCTCTAAACTAAAAATCCAGCACAACTCCAGCCAGCGCCCATGCTTATCCATGTTCCAGAGGCAGTAGAAGCAGGGACACAGAGAGAGGCCAACAGGACTATCACGTCTACAGTGATTGAGAACAAAACTAACCAGCCGAATCCTTTCTTGCAGCGTACACTTCACTGCCTTGCAGGTCTTGCTCCTGCAGGTGCACATCTGTGGGACTTGCACAAGGACTCCGTGCTCACAATGTAGAGATCCTGAGCTGACCTATCTTGACTACCCTTCTTCCCACCCCATCTCCTGCAAAAAGTCTATCCCCTACTCCCAATTCCTCCGTCTACGCCGCATCTGTGCCCGGGATGAGGTGTTTCACACTAGGGCATCAGAGATGAACTCATTCTTCAGGAAACGGGGCTTCCCCTCTTCCATTATAGATGAGGCTCTCACTAGGGCCTCTACTACATCCCGCAACTCCGCTCTTGCTCCCCCTCCCCCCACTCATAACAAGGACAGAATCCCCCTCGTTCTCACCTTCCACCCCACCAGCCAGCGGATCCAACAAATCATCCACCAACACTTCCGTCACCTACAACGGGACCCCACCATTGGCCACATCTTCCCATCCCCTCCCCTCTCTGCGTTCCGCAGAGACCGTTCTCTCCGTAGCTCCTTGGTCCACTCGTCCCTTCCTACCCAAACCACCCCATCCCCGGGCACTTTCCCCTGCAACCGCAGGAGATGCAACACCTGTCCCTTTACCTCCCCCCTCAACTCCATCCAAGGACCCAAACAGCCTTTCCAGGTGAGACAGAGGTTCACCTGCACCTCCCCCAACCTCATCTATTGCATCCGCTGCTCTAGATGTCAACTTATTTACATTGGCGAAACCAAGCGCAGGCTCGGCGATCGCTTCACTCAACACCTGCGCTCAGTCCGCCTTAACCAATCTGATCTCCCGGTGGCCGAGCACTTCAACTCCCCCTCCCACTCCCAGTCTGCCATAGTGAGGCATACCGGAAATTGGAGGAACAGCACCTCATACTTCACTTGGGCAGCTTACAGCCCAGTGTTATGAACATTGACCTCTCCAACTTTAGATAGTTCCTCTGTCCCTCTCTTCCCCTCCCCCTTCCCAGTTCTCCCACTATCTTCATGTCTCCACCTATATCTTTCCTTTGTCCTGCCCCCCTGACATCAGTCTGAAGAAGGGTCTTGACCCGAAACGTCACGCATTCCTTCTCTCCTGAGATGCTGCCTGACCTGCTGAGTTACTCCAGCATTTTGTGATACCTTCGATTTGTACCAGCATCTGCAGTTATTTTCCTACACTGTCATTTCTGTTGCAGCAACATAAGTGGTGGTGAACCATAACATTGTAATCACTGCTTCTCTCTTTCAGCACTGCAACCACATTGCAACCTCTCTCAGCTGTATTGCACGATCTAGTGGTCAGTGTGGATGTGGAGAGGATGTTTCCACGAGTGGGAGGGTCTGGGACCAGAGGGCACAGCCTCAGAATGAAAAGACCTACATTTAGAAAGGAGGGGAGGAGATATTTCTTTAGTCAGAGGGTGGTGAATCTGTGGAATTCATTGTCACAGACGGCTGTGGAGACCAAGGCTTTGGCTATATTTTTAAAGCGGAGATGAACAGATTCCGTATTAGTACGGGTGTCAGGGATTATGGGGAGAAGGCAGGAGAATGGGGTTGAGAGGGAGAGATCGATCAGCAGCGATGGAATGGCAGAGTAGAATTGATGGGCAGAATGGTCAAACTCTGCTCCTATGATGTATAAATTTAGGAACATGTATTTAATCTTTGACCAACTGGAGTGTTTTATTCCTTAGATTTTTTAATAAGTAAACGTCGAACTTTCCCACCTAGAGCCAAGAGACATTGTTAGATTGACAATTACCATCAAACCATTCATTACATGATTTTACCAAGCCATGGTAATCACACGTGATCGGTGCGGACTCAGTGGGCCAAAGGGCCTGTTTCAACGCTGTATCTCTAAACTAAACTAATCTATGTTGTCTAGTTTTATCTACCTCTCATATGGAGAAAGGTTTCCTAAAATCCATCCTATTAAACCCCCCCATAATTTTATATACTAATTATATATTCCTTTAATATTCCTTGTCTCCAGGCAGGAGAATGGGGTTAGGGGGGAAAGATAGATCAGCCATGATTGAATGGCAGAGTAGACTTGATGGGCCGAATGGCCTAATTCTGCTCCTATCACTGATGAACCTATAAACCAGACCATGATGGTGCAAGAATAATTGGGCCGTGCAAACCTGGTCGAGCAAAGTCCATAGTAGTCTGTTGCTGAGATGAAGATAGACACAAACTGCTGGAGTAACTCAGCGGGACAGGCAGCATCTCTGGAGAGAAGGAATGGGTGACGTTTCGGGTCAAGACCCTTCCAGAGATGCTGCCTGGACCGCTGAGTTACTCCAGCTTTTTGTGTCTATCTTCGGTTTAAACCAGCATCTGCAGTTCGTTCCCACACATAAGTTGTTATATTTGCCCTTCTATTTTGTTTAACATTTTTTCAAAATTGTAATTGTTTGTGTTTTAATGAGCCCTTCTTCCAAAAGAAAGAACAATTGTTGTACTTTAGGGGATTAAATGCAAGTTAAATCGAAGTGTTGCAGGTGATAGAAAATCTCTTTCTCCTCACATTAGCAACTTTCACGTGCGCATAAATACATTGGCCATCAGACAAGAGAACACTTTGATTTCAGCCGGTAGAGAAAGCGCAAAAGTAATAGAGTTGTTGAAGAGCAATAGAATTGTACTGCATGGCAGCAGGCCATTCGGCCCAATTCATCCATGCTATCCAGTTGCCACCCTTCCATATTAATTGTATCAGCCAGCACTTGGTCCATAGTCCTCTATGCCGAGTTAATTCAAATGTTTCGTTTAGAGATACAGCGCGGAAACAGGCCCTTTCGGCCCACCGGGTCCGCGCCGACCAGCGATCCCCGCACATTAACACTATCCTACACCCAGTAGGGACAATTTTTACATTTGCCAAGCCAATTAACCTACAAACCTGCATGTCTTTGGAGTGTGGGAGGAAACCGAAGATCTAGGAGAAAACCCACGCATGTCACGGGGAGAACGTACAAACTCCGTACAGACAGCACCCGTGGTCGGGATGGAACCCGGGTCTCCGGCGCTGCATTTGCTGTAAGGCAGCAACTCCACCCAATGTTCTTGACATTTCTTAAAAGCTGTCAGCGACCTTACTTCCACCATTCTCTCAGGCAGCACATTCCAGGTACTTACCACCCTCTGCGTGAAGAATATTCCCTCTCATATTCCCTCTAAATCTGTTCCACCTTTACTCTACATCCATGTCCGCTATGTTTGGTGCAGCGGTAGAGTTGCTGCCTCACTGCCCCTGAGACCCGGGTTCCATCCTGAATACGGGTGCTGTTTGTACAGGGTTTGTACGTTCTCCCCGTGACCGCGTGGGTATTCTCCGGGTGCTCCGGTTTCCTCCCACACTCCAAAGACGTGCATGTTAATTGTCTTCTGTAAATTAACCTTGTGTGTAGGATAGAACTAGTGGGTGGGTGACCGCTGGTCGGCAACGACTCATTGGGACAATGGGCCTATTTCCACTCTGTATCTCTAAGATAAACTCATTTATTTCACCCCACCCTTCCTTTACTTTCAGTCTGAAGAAGGGTCCCAACCCAAAAACATTCACCGACTCCTTTTCTCCAGAGATGCTGCCTGACCCGTTGAATCACTCTAACATTCTGTGTGTGTCTAAACTAAACTAATCTATATTGTCTAGATTTATCTACCTCTCATATGGAGACAGGTTTCCTGCAGTCCAACCCGTTAATACCCCCCATAATATTATATACAATCAATTCCACTCTTAACCTCCTCCATTCCAGGGGGAACAGATGTAGCTTCTCCGGTCTCTCCTGTGTTGTGCTGGCTCAAAGGGCCGAATGGCCGACTCCTGCACCTATTTTCTACGTTTCCTCACAACTGAACTGCTGCAGTTAGTTTATTTACTTTAGTTGAGAGATACAGCGCGGAAACAGGCCCTTCGGCCCACCGGGTCCGCGCCGCCCAGCGATCCCCACACATTAACACTATCCTACACCCACTAGGGACAATTTTTACATTTACCAAGCCAATTAACCTGCAAACCTGTACGTCTTTGGAGTGCGGGAGGAAACCGAAGATCTCGGAGAAAACCCACGCAGGTCACGGGGAGAACGTACAAACCCCGTACAGACAGCACCCGTAGTCGGGATGGAACCCGGGTCTCCGGCGCTGCATTCGCTGTAAGGCAGCAACTCTATCGCTGCGCCACCGTGCCTCCCAAGCAATATCCAGTGAATCATAAACAACCTGCTTTCTGGAGCTCAATGCAGAGTCAACAAAACTGCAGATGAAGCCAAAGGTGGGCAATGGATTTGGGTGCTGGCAGCGGACAGAACATGCAACTCAATATAGAAAATGCAAAGTGCAGCACATTGCGAAACTTTAGATGACACATGGAAATAGTGTGAAGATTACCAACGAAAGTCCAAAAGGGACTCTTACTCATCTCAATAATTAATATATCCACCAAAGCAAAGCAGAAATCAACAAGAGAGTTGGAACGAGGAACTGCAGATGCTGGGTTACAAAAGAAGGCACAAAGTGCTGGAGTAACTCTGCGGGGTCAAGGTGCTGCCTGAGCTGCTGAGTTATTCCAGCACTTTGTGTCTTTGTTTCTAAGGTGGCTCCAGAGTTGTGAATGTTCCCTTGTATGTGTGGCACGGGTAGTTTCTCAGACAGTTGACAGCAAATCAATAACGGTGACATTCTCAAGGCCTTCACTGAGTTCTGGTGTTTTACATACAAGAGCAACTCCAGCACTCTGTGTCCTGCAGAATGAGTGTCAACAAAATGAGGAACTACCGCTCAACAAAGTTGGAAAGGAGACAGTCGTGGGTCAATGCCAGGAGTAAACGATGCATTGCGTATTAGTGTCCAGACTTCGGCTACCTCTGTCTTCTGGACACAGGTGCGAGCTTCTCAACAACTCTCAACAACTTCTACAGATGCACCACAGAAAGCATTTTATCAGGAAGCATCACAGCTTGGTTTGGGAACAGCTCCATCCGAGACCGCAAGACATTACAGCGAATTGTGGACCCAGCCCAGACCATCACACAAACCAACATCCCTTCCATCGACTCCATCTACACCTCACGCTGCCTCGGCAAGACCAGCAGCATAATCAAGGACCAGTCGCACCCTGGCCACTCCCTCTTCTCCCCTCTCCCATCAGGTAGGTGGTACAGAAGTGTGAAAACACACACCTCCAGATTTAGGGACAGTTTCTTTCCAGCTGTTATCAGGCAACCTATCAACAACTGGAGAGCTGTCTACATCATTGGAGACCCTTGGACTGTATTTAATCAGACTTTACAGGACTTTATCTTGCACTAAATGTAATTCTTTATCCTGTATCTGTACACTGTGGACGGCTCGATTGTAAGTGCTTTCCACTGACTGGTTAACACTCAACAAAAAGCTTTTCACTGTACCTCAGTACACGTGACAGTAAACTAACCTAAACTGGCACAGCCACACCGTAACTCCCCAGCAAAATCTGTGCCGATTCTGTAATAGCAACATTTCCAAAAGGTTTGTGACATCCTACCCTTCAAGTCATTAACATGCCTTAAAGTTCTAGGAAGACAGATGATTGACTTTACCTGTTGAACTCTGCAAACCCGGTCCTCGTGAATTGGATGAAGGTGAGAGGCTTGTGTCCTCCTGGATAAAATAATGGTAGCAATGGAATTAGGAGGTGCAACAAGACCTGGGTGTGCTTGTACATCAGTCGCTGAAAGTAAGCATGCAGGTACAGCAGGCAGTGAAGAAAGCTAATGGCATGTTGGCCTTCACAGGAGAGGATTTGAGTATAGGTCCTACTGCTGTCCTACAAGGCCACACCTGCAGATTTGGTCTCCTAATTTGAGGAAGGACATTCTTGCTATTGAGGGAGTGCAGTGTAGGTTCACCAGGTTAATTCCCGGGATGGCGGGACTGACATTCGATGAAAGAATGGGTTGACTGGGCTTGTATTCACTGGAATTTAGAAGGATGAGAGCGGGTCTTATTGAAACATATAAAATTATTAAGGGTTTGGACAGGCTAGATGCAGGAAAAATGTTCCCGATGTTGGGGGAGTCCAGAACCAGGGGTCACAGTGCACGAATAAGGGGTCGGCCATTTAGGACTGAGATGCGGAAAAACTTAAGAATATTCTCAAGCACTGCAGAAATATGTACTCCACTGTCAATTAGAGATGACAGTGCAGCCAGAACAAGTCAAAAATGCAGAAATACAATTGTCTGGAACGTCGGAGGTTGAGGGGAGACTTGATGGAATGATTTGAGGAAGGACGTCCTTGCTATTGAGACAGTGCAGCGTAGGTTCACCAGGTTAATCCCCGGGGTGGCGAGACTATCATATGAGGAAAGATTGGAAAGACTGGGCTTGTATTCACTGTAATTTAGCAGGATGAGAGGGGATCTTATAGAGACGTATAAAATTATAAAAGGACTGGACAAGCTAGATGCAGGAAAAATGTTCCCAATGTTGGGCAAGTCCAGAACCAGGGGCCACAGTCTAAGAATAAAGGGGAGGCCATTTAAAACTGAGGTGAGAAGGAACTTTTTCACCCAGAGAGTTGTGAATTTGTGGAATTCTCTGCACAGAAGGCAGTGGAGGCCAATTCACTGGATGAATTTAAAAGCGAGTTAGATAGAGCTCTAGGGGCTAGTGGAATCAAGGGGTATGGGGAGAAGGCAGGCATGGGTTACTGATTGTGGATGATCAGCCATGATCACAATGAATGGCGGTGCTGGCTCGAAGGGCCAAATGGCCTCCTCCTGCACCTATTTTCTATGTTTCTCTGTTTCTACATCAAATTATGAGAGGCATGGACAGGGTAGACAGTCAGAACCTTTCTCCAGGGTGGAGATGTCCAACACTAGAGGGCATCGCTATCAGGCGAGAGAGGAAAGTTTAATGGGGATGTGTGGGGAAAGTTTATTTTTACACAGAGGGGGGTGGGGGCCTGGAACACACTGCCAGGGGAGGTGGTGGAGGGAGATACGATAGTGGTGTTTAAGAGGCTTTTAGATCGGCACATGGAAGTGCAGGGAATAGAGGATATGGATCATGTACAGGCAGATGAGATCAGTTTCACTTAGTTTCCTGTACGGCACAGACATTGTGGGCCGAAGGGCCCGTTCCTGTGCTGTACTGACCCATATTCCATGCCTTCATATTTGCAGCATTCACTGACTCAAATATAATTAACTATGACAGGCACAACATGCTCCTCACAGCTCTACAGACAGGTTCAATCCTGACCTCAGCCACTGTCTGTGAGGAGTTTGCACGTTCTCTTCACGCCCATGTGTGGATCTTCTCTGAGTATTCGGTCACTCCCCCCCCCCCCCCCCCCCCATCAATTGACACGTGGGTTAATTGGCCGTTGTAAACTGCCCTCGAGCGCAGGTGAAAGGTAGAATCTGGGTGCAAGTTGATGGCAATGTGGAGAGCATTTTACAAAATGGGGATTACTGTAGGATGCAGACTGGAGGATCTGAGCTACAGGGAGTGGTCGGGCAGGCTAGGACTTTATTCCTTGGAGCGCAAGAGGATGAGGGGTGATCTTATATTACTGTGTACAATCATGAGAGGAACAGACCAGGTGGATGCACAGAGTTTTTTGTCCAGAGTAGGGGAGATTGAGAAGCAGAGGGCACGGGTTTAAGATGAGGGGGGAATGATTTAACAGGGACCTGAGGGGTAACGTTTTCACATAAAGGGTGGTGGGTGTATGGAACGAGGTGGTTGAGGCAGGGACTATTGCAATGTCTAAGAAACATTTAGACAGGTACATGGATAGGACAGGTTCAGAGGGATATTGGGCAAGTGCAGGCGAGTGTGAGGAGGGTAGATGGGGCATGTTGGCCGGTGTGGGCGAGTTGGGCCGAAGGGCCTGCTTTCATGCTGTCCCACTCTCTCTGAGCATGAATGGGTGGTTGGTGGATGGAGAGGACTAGTGCAAAGGGTATGAGAGTTGGACTCGGTGTGACCAGGCTGTGAAAACAAACGATCTTACAAAACTGATTACACACATTCTGGCTTTCCTCTTCTTTTTTGTTGTCACTTGGTTTATCTGTTTGTTGGGCAGCTTTCCTCCTGAACAAAAGAGAGAAAAAATCACAATTTAGTCCTTGTGCGGCGGTTATAATAATGAATCTTGCTGAATCATGCACTGTCGTGCTTCTTACGAGACATTTCCCACTGCTCAAGCATGACTGTGCGAGGAATGGAAATGCCCTCCGCCCATCCCTATGGACAATATCTACACACCTGTTGTGTTCTCTTAGCAAACATGACTCAGCGCTGGCAAGAACAGCGGGCAGATCGTTCTGAATCACCACCCCCTTTCAGTATTTTTTGCAAATCTCTCTCCTGCCTAAGTGTTCCCCCACTCTTAGAATCAGTTTATTTTAGTTTAGTTTAGAGATACAGCGTGGAAACAGGCCCTACTGCCCACCGGGTCCGCGCCGACCAGCGATCCACGCACATTAACACTATCATACACCCACTAGGGACAATTTTTACTTTTACCAAGCCAATTAACCTACGTCTTTGGTGTGTGGGAGGAAACCGAAGATCTCGGAGAAAACCCACGCAGGTCACGGGGAGAACGTACAAACTCTGTATAGACAGCACCCGTAGTCGGGATGGAACCCGGGTCTCCGGCGCTGCATTCACTGTAAGGCAGCAACTCTACCGCTGCGCCACCGTGACCGCCCTAAATGAGCCCTTATCAGTTCTAATGAGGGCTCACTAACCCGACACACCGACATTTTCTCTTTCCATACATCTGGCCTGGCCTACTGAGTATTTCCAACAGTTTTCTGTTCTTTATTTGTTTTAGATTTCCAGTATCTGTAGCTTTAAAAAAACGTTCACTCTTAAGATTTTTAGTTTAGGTTACTTTACAGATACAGCGTGGAAACAGGCCCTTCGGCCCACCGAGACGCACCAACCAGCAATCCCCACACACTAACACTAGCATACACACACTGGGGACAATTTACATTTACACCAAACCAATTAACCTATAAACCTGTACGTCTTTGGAGTGTGGGGGGAAACTGAAGATCTCGGAGAAAACCCAAGCAAGTCACGGCGAGAACGTACAAACTCCGTACAGACAGTTGGCTGAGGAGACCAAGTCATTGGATATTTTTTAAGGCAGAGATTGACAGATTCTTGATCAGTGCGGGTGTCAGGGGTTATGGGGAGAAGGCAGGAGAATGGGGTTAGGAGGGAGAGATAGATCAGCCATGATTGAACGGCAGAGCAGATTTGATGGGCCGAATGGCCTAATTCTGCTCTTATCACATGAACTATCTCACTTTCTCATCCAATCTCTACACAGTTGGGGCAATTTACTGCAAGTTTTCTTTAAGTTGGAGGAGAACTGCAAGGAGCCAGAAGGATGAGAGGGGATCTTACAGAAACGTACAAAATTATAAAAGGACTGGACAAGCTAGATGCAGGAAAAATGTTTCCAATGTTGGGGGAGTCCAGAACCAGGGGCCACAGTCTAAGAATAAAGTGGAGGCCATTTAAAACTGAGATGAGAAAAAAACATTTTCACCCAGAAAGTTGTGAATCTGTGGAATTCTCTGCCAGTGTAGTGCAAGAGTCTGAAAAAAATAATGGATAGAAATGAAGTTTTTGGAGAGGGGCGGGGGGGGGGGGGGGGGGACGGGGGGGGACGAGAGAAACCCTTCGGAGTTGCAAGGAATGCTGAAAGCAACAGTCGGTGCTGGTTGTGTAGGCAGTGCCCAGAATCAGGTTCACAAGCACACAAATTACTGTCTGCCATGATGCAATTAGCTGTGTGTCTAGCACTAACAACATGTCAAGTGCACAACGTTACACAACTAATTTGAGGAAGGACGTCCTTGCTATTGAGGCAGTGCAGCGTAGGTTCACCAGGTTAATCCCTGGGATGGCGGGACTGCCATATGAGGAAAGATTGGAAAGGCTTGTATTCACTGGAGTTTAGAAGGATGAGAGGGGATCTTATAGAGATGTATAAAATTATAAAAGGACTGGACAAGCTAGATGCAGGGCAAATGTTCCCAATGTTGGGGGAGTCCAGAACCAGGGGCCCCTGTCCAAGAACAAGAACAGTCCAAGAACAAAGGGGAGGCCATTTAAAATTGAGGTGAGAAGAAACTTTTTCACCCAGATAGTTGTGAATTTGTGGAATTCTCTGCCACAGAAGGCAGTGAAGGCCAAATCACTGGATGAATTTAAGAGAGAGTTAGATAGAGCTCTAAGGGCCAGCGGAATCAAGGAATATGGGGAGAAGGCAGGCACGGGTTACTGATTGTGGATGATCAGCCATGATCGCAATGAATGGCGGTGCTGGCTCGTAGGGCCGAATGGCCTCCTCCTGCACCTATTTTCCATGTCTATGTCTCACTGTCTTTCTCAGCCATTTTCATTTGAAATGGTGAGACGGTCCACCACTGGTTTTCCTGCACCCTTTGATTCCAGAGTGTCGCAGTGTTATCCGTTTTTGCCGTTACAGACTGCCCCTCATACTGGACAGGCACCTCGAGTTTTACACGGGGGCTACGTTCCTCAAAAGCTGCGCCCATCTCAAAAACACGTAAACTAAACATTGACGTGGGCGTAAATCTGACCTCATCGTTTCAAAACTCCGAGCATGTAAATTAGGCTTTAGTTTTAAATTTAAAAACACGTTATTCTAAAAACGCATAATTCAAACAGGTGTATGAGGCAAGGTGCCTGCAGTTTACTGGTGTCCTGTACATCTTGGATGTGAATATTCCGCGACTCTCCTTGATATTGGATCCCAATGATTTACTCAACATGCACAACTTGCATGATGGAAGTGAAACAGATGATATTTCACTGCCGTATAGGCGTGGGCTAGAGTTTACAGGGGAGGTGCAGATGGAAGTGAAACAGATGATATTTCACTGCCGTATAGGCGTGGGCTAGAGTTTACAGGGGAGGTGCAGATGGAAGTGAAACAGATGATATTTCACTGCCGTATAGGCGTGGGCTAGAGTTTACAGGGGAGGTGCAGATGCTGGTTTTTATTCACAAAATGCTGGAGTAACTCAGCAGGTCAGGCAGCATCTCGGGAGAGAAGGAATGGGTGACGTTTCAGGTCGAGACCCTTCTTCAGACTGATGTCAGGGTGGCGGGACAAAGGAAGGATATAGATGGAGACAGGAAGACAGTGGGAGATCTGGGAAGGGGGAGGGGAAGAGAGGGACAGAGGAACTCTCTAAAGTTGGAGAAGTCGATGTTCATACTACTGGGCTGCAAGCTGCCCAGGCGAAATATGAGGTGCTGTTCCTCCAATTTCCGGTGGGCCTCATTATGACATTGGAGGAGGCCCGTGACAGAAAGGTCAGACTGGGAGTGGGAGGGGGAGTTGAAGTGCTCAGCCACCAGGAGATCTGGTTGGTTAATGCGGACTGAGCGAAGGTGTTGAGCGAAACGATCGCCGAGCCTGCGTTTGGTTTTGCCGATGTAAAGAAGTTGACATCTAGAGCAGCGGATGCAATAGATGAGGTTGGAGGAGGTGCAGGTGAACCTCTGTCTCACCTGGAAAGACTGGTTTATACCAAAGAAAGACAAAAAGCCAGAGTAACTTAGCGGGTCGGGCAGAGTCTCTGGAGGAAAGGAGCGGCTGATGTTTGGGGTCGGGACTCTTCACCAGACTGAAACCCGAGGTGGTGGAATGTGAAAATACCCTGGAGGCGGGAAACGGCCAGAATAAATCAGGGCTGGCACCAGATGAGCTCAGGAAGGGTGGAGCACATAATGGCCCCTTGATGGCTGGGGAAGGTGAGATAACAAGAGGTATACAAGTGTGCTATCAGTGGAACTGGTGAGACAACTTGGATGGTGGAGGGCAATGCAGGAGTTACTTGAGATTAGAGAAATCAACCACTGGGTTGTAATCAGCCCAACAAATATATTTTTAGTTTAGTTTAGAGATACAGCGCGGAAACAGGCCCATCGGCCCACCGGGTCCGCGCCGACCAGCGATCCCCGCACATTAACACTATCCTACATCCACTAGGGACAATTTCTTTTACATTTACCAAGCCAATTAACCTACAAACCTGTATGTCTTTGGAGTGCGGGAGGAAACTGGAGATCTCGGAGAAAACCCACGCAGGTCACGGGGAGAACGTACAAACTCCGTACAGACAGCACCCGTAATCGGGATGGAACCCGTGTCTCCGGCGCTGCAGTCGCTGTAAGGCAGCAACTCTACCGCTGCGCCACCGTGACCGCCCGTGAGTGGGAAGGAATTGCAGATGCTGGTTCAAGCTGAAGAAAGACACAAAAAGCTGGAGGAATCCAGCGGGTCAGACGGCATCTCTAGATAGGTGATGTTGTGAGTCTGAAGAAGGGTCTCGACCCGGATCGTCACCCATTCCTTTTCTCCAGAGATGCTGCCAGTCCCGCTGAGTTACTACAGAATTTTGGGTCTATCAAGAGGTGTATGATAGACACAAAATACTGGAGTAACTCAGTGGGACAGGCAGCATCTCTGGAGAGAAGGAATGGGTGACATTTCGGGTCGAGACCCTTCTTCAGACTCAAGAAATGAATCGAAGAAAATAAATGAATTGCAAAAAATTACTATCTTTGGTTTAAACCAGCATCTGCAGTTCTTTCATACACAAGTAGAAACATAGAATCATAGAAAATAGGTGCAGGAGGAGGCCATTTTGCCCTTCGAGCCAGCACTGCCACTCATTGTGATCGTGGCTGATCATCCACAATCAGTAACCCGTGCCTGCCTTCTCCCCACATCCCTTGATTCCACTAACCCCTAGAGCTCTATCTAACTCTCTTTAAAAATTCATCCAGTGAATTGACCTCCACTGCCTTGTGTGGCAGAGAATCCCACACATTCACAACTCTCTGGGTGAAAAAGTTTTTTCTCACCTCAGTTTTAAATGGCCTCCCCTTTATTCTTAGACTGTGGCCCCTGGTTCTGGACTCCCCCAACATTGGGAAAAAAAAATCTGCATCTAGCTTGTCCAGTCCTTTTATAATTTTATACGTCTCTATAAGATCCCCTCTCATCCTTCTAAATTCCAGTGCATACAAGCCCAGTCTTTCCAATCTTTCCTCATGTGACAGTCCCGCCATCCCGGGGATTAACCTGGTGAACCTACAATGCGCTGCCTCAATAGCAAGGATGTCCTTCCTCAAATTAGGAGACCAAAACTGCACACAGGTGCGGTCTTACCAGGGCCCTGTACAACTGCAGAAGGACCTCTTTACTCCTATACTGAAATCAAAGAGGACTTTATTCTTAGACTGAGGCCCCAGGTTGTGGAATACAGAACATGAGGTGCTGTTGTTCCAGGTTGTGTCTCAGGCCCAGTGGATTAGGGTCTGCTGCCCGTGGGTGAAGCACCTACCGTCTGGCCAGCAGTTTGTTCATCTCATCCATCAGGCCCCCCCCTCCTCCTGACGACGCTCCTCCACAGCTGTTCCGATTGGCCTCACTTTTAGAAACTCCCCCCGGACTCGAACTTCCAGAACCTTCTTCAGGCTGCAATGGTGTTTCAGAAAGCAGAACGAGGGGTGACATTTTGAGACAATCCACACTTCCTACATATTATTAACATCAATTCTTAGTTTAGTTTAGAGATACAGCGCGGAAACAGGCCCTTCGGCCCACCGGGTCCGCACCGACCAGCGATCCCCGCACACTAACACCCACTAAGGACAATTTTTACATTTACCAAGCCAATTAACCTACAAACCTGTACGTCTTTGGAGTGTGGGAGGAAACCGAAGATCTCGGAGAAAACCCACGCAGGTCACGGGGAGAACGTACAAACTCCCTACAGACAGCACCCGTAGTCAGGATGGAACCCGGGTCTCCGGCGCTGCATTCGCTGTAAGGCAGCAACTCTACCGCTGCGCCACCGTGACCGCCGTAACACCTCCGTGATACAATTCCGACAATTTCCACACTTGAGTACAAAACTGAGGACAGCAGTTTAGAAATTCAGGTTCGTCCGACAGGGGCGTGGATGGGCGATGCAGCTGGGCGCCAATGATCATTTGCAGGGAAACAGCAAACTGTACAATTTCTACAGCTATGAACTTCACCAAAAGCAATCCTTATACTGATATACTGATAAAGATTCGGCTTGTGATTAAAAAAAACAGCTCAGTTTTCCGACCGAGTAAAGATGTTAATACAGTGTCGTACAGCGTGGAAACAGGCCCTTTCGACCCACCGTGTCCGCGCCGACCAGCGATCCCCGCACATTAACACTATCCTACACCCACTAGGGACAATTTTTACATTTACCAAGCTAATTAACCTACAAACCTTTACGTCTTTGGAGTGTGGGAGGAAACCGAAGATCTCGGAGAAAACCCACGCAGGTCACGGGAAGAACGTACAAACTCCGTACAGACGGCACTCGTAGTCAGGGTGGAACCCGGATCTCCGGCGCTGCATTCGCTGTAAGGCAGCAACTCTACCGCTGCGCCACCGCCCTCTGGCAGCTCGTTCCACACACTCACTACTCTTTGTACAAAGAGGTTACCCCCGGATTCCTATTAAATCTTCCCCCCCCCCACCTTAAACCTATGCCCTCTGGTTCTTGATTCCCTTACCTTTGATAATCCAGTCTTTCTTCTACCTCTGTAACTTTATCATACTGTATCGGCATTGTTTTACGCAGGGGTTTAGTAAGGACGAGGAATTAAAAATTCTTTGAGCTTGCTGCTCTTATTATGTTCCTGTGGGCAATTAAAGAATGCAGCAATCCTCCTGGCCTCATCTCAATAAAACAATGTTGGACAGTGATATTCAGTCACAGGGTAGGAAGGAACTGCAGATGCTGGTTTAAACCGAAGGTAGGGAGAGAAAGCTGGAGTAACTCAGCGGGTCAGGCAGCATCTCTGGAGAGAAGGAATGGGTGACGTTTCGGGTCAAGACCCTTCTTCAGACTTCAATAATAATGAGCAGGAACCACAAGGGACAAGCTTTCTGTGGATACAGTCGAGAGTTGCAAGATCAACAACAGCTTTTTGGCCAATTACCAACCTCATTGGCATGAGAGAGAACTCTTTTCCTGAATAGGTTTAGATAGGATGGACAGTCAGAACTTTTTAACCAGGGTGGAGATGTCGAACACTAGAGGGCATCGCTATCAGGTGAGAGGGGGAGAGTTTAATGGAGACTAGACCAAGTGGACCCATTGGGCCCAAACCTCCCCTGCATTGGTGCAGCATCCTCTCCTTCCCCCCCTCCCCACTCCCCCCTTCCCCCCTCCACTCCATCCCCCTCAACCCCCCTAATCCTCCCTCCCTCCCCCCCTCCCTCCACCTCCGACTCCATCCCCCTCAACCCCCCCTAATCCCCCCTCCCTCCCTAGGAGATAGATTTAAACTTTAAAATGTGAATAACTTTAAAAATATAACGCCGATTTCAATGAAACTTCTTCCATTAGCACCAATGGGATGACGGTGAGTAAGGTGGGCCTGAAACTGTTGCGCTATCGTGTACCGTTTTGGCTGTAGTTCCGAAACTAACAAACAAACAAACGAAAGTTTTAGTATATAGATGCGCGGGGCAAGTGTTTTTTACACAGAGGGGGGTGGGGGCCTGGAACGCACTGCCAGGGGAGGTGGTGGAGGCAGATACCATAGTGGTGTTTCAGAGGCTTTTAGATAAGCACATGGAATTGCAGGGAATAGAGGGATATGGATTATGATGGTGACGCAGCGGTAGAGTTGCTGCCTCACGGCGCCAGAGACCCGGGTTCCATCCTGACTATGGGCGCTGTCTGTGCAGAGTTGGCACGTTCTCCCCGTGACCTGCGTGGGTTTTCTCCGGGTGCTCCCGTTTCCAAGGACGTGCGGGTCTGTAGGTTAATTGGCTTCTGTAAATTGCTCCTAATGTGTTGTCTAGTGCTAGTGTACGGGTGATCACTGCTCGGCTCAGACTCGGCGGGCCAAAGGCCTCTTTCCACTGTATCTCAAACCTGAAACTGTCAACTAATATTAACGTCTCTGGCGAGGAAGTTCATATCCAGCCAGGGTTGATCAGGTGTGGTCATTTTTTGTTGTTGTTTACTTTAGAGATACAGCGCGGGTCCGCGCCGCCCAGCGATCCCCGCACATTAACACTATCCTACACCCACTAGGGACAATTGTTACATTTACCAAGCCAATTAACCTACAAACCTGCACGTCTTTGGAGTGTGGGAGGAAACTGAAGATCTGGGAGAAAACTCACGCAGGTCACGGGGAGAACGTACAAACTCCGTACAGACGGCGCCCGTAGTCGGGATGGAACCCGGGTCTCCGGCACTGCATTCGCTGTAAGGCAGCAACTCTACCGCTGCACCACCGTGACTGTAATGCACTGTAATGCAGTGATGAACCTTTATACACTCTGTCCAATGGTTAGTTCCATTAAATTCAGTGGGAAGAAATGCTGCTTGAAATGAATAGATCGCTGATGTCATGCCCAAGTTGCCCAAGTTGCCTTCATATGTAAGATTAATTTTAGCTCCTCGATTTCCCTTTATATATTTAGCCACGTTGGTCATCATTCAGATATACTACCCTGTAGTGAAAATTTCAGCCTGCTGCTGTTACAGAGAACTGTGATCCTACATTACCAAGTATTAATAGCTGTTGTACTCACTTCCATGATTGACTTTCCGAGTTTTATTTTAGTTTAAGTTTTACTGTAGAGATACAGCATGGAAACATGCCCTTCGGCCCAGAGCCAACCGTTGATCACCTGTTTACACTAAGTTCTATGTTACCCCACTTTCGCATCCACTCCCTGCACATTAGTGGCAATTTACAGAGGGCCGATTAACCAACAAACTAGTACATCTTTACAATGGGGGACGAAACCAGAGTAATTGGAAAAAAAGGGCCTGTTTCACGTTGTATGACTCTTAAGGGTCCTGACCCGAAACGTCACCTGTCCATGTTCTCCCGAGTTACTGCCTCAGTTACTCCAGCACGTTGTGTCATTTTTTGGAAGGCATTTAGAAATAGACAATGGACAATAGACAATAGGTACAGGAGTAGGCCATTCACCGTGATCATGGCTGATCATGCACAATCAGTACCCCGTTCCTGCCTTCTCCCCATATCCCTTGACTCCGCTATCATTAAGAGCTCTATCTAACTCTTGAAATGTAGTCAATTATTGTTTAAACTAAAACAAATTTGCATTCAAGAGATATCCACATATCGTGAAACTAGTATCTGCAGATCCTGGTATCCATGGGTTATTCTAATGATGAACACAAAAAGCTGGAGTAACTCTGTGGGTCAGACAGCATCTCGGGAGAACACAGATAGATGACGTTTCGGGTCGAGACTGAAGTCTGAAGAAGGGTCTCGACCCGAAACGTCACCTATTCCTTTTCTCCAGAGATGCTGTCTGGCCCGCTGAGTTACTCCAGCATTTTGTGTTTATCTTCGGTTTAAACCAGCATCTGCAGTTCCTTCCTACACACCTTTGTAAGCAATTTTGGTCCCCATATCTGAGGAAGGATGTGCTGGCTCTGGAGAGGGTCCAGAGGAGGTTTACAAGAATGATGTCAGGAATGAGTGGGTTAACATATGATGAGCGTTTGTCAGCACTGGGCCTGTACTCGCTGGAGGTTAGAAGAATGAGGGGGACCTCATTGAAACATACTGAATAGTGAAAGGCTTGGACAGAGTGGATGTGGAGAGGATGTTTCCACTAGTGGGAGAGTCTAGGACTAGAGATCACAGCCCCAGAATTAAAGGACGTTCTTTTAGAAATGAGATGAGGAGGAATTTCTTTAGTTAGAGGGTGGTGAATCTGTGGAATTCTTTGCCATAGAAGGCTGTGGAGACCGTCAATGGGTATTTTTAAGGCGGAGATAGATAGATTCTTGATTAGTACAGGTGTCAGAGGTTATGGGGAGAAGGCAGGAGAATGGGGTTTGGAGGGAGAGATAGATCAGCCACGATTGAATGGCGGAGTAGACTTTAGTTTAGAGGTACAGCGCGGAAACAGGCCTCTCGGCCCACCGGGTCGGCGCCGACCAGCGATCCCCGCACACTAACACTACCCTACACCCACTGGGGACAATGTTTACATTTACCAAGCCAATTAACCTACAAACCTGCACGTCTTTGGAGTGTGGGAGGAAACCGAAGATCTCGGAGAAACCCTTCACGGGGAGAACGTACAAACTCTGTACAGACAGCGCCCGTAGTCGGGATGGAACCCGGGTCTCCGGCGCTGCATTCGCGGTAAGGCAGCAACTCTACCGCTGTGCCACCGTGACCGCCCTACTTGATGGGCCGAATGGCCTAATTCTGCTCCTACGACCTTATGACATGGATTTTTCGAGTCGTTTTTCACGGAGCACAGGTGGTGGTGATGAAAGCAAGGCTCCTACCCGGCTGGTCCTCCTCAGTTTGGCTCCTGCCAGGGCAGCGGCAAGCCCCGATGTCGGGTGCCCCTCGTCACCCCTGACTCCAACGCTTCCCCCAGCCGGCAGTGGAGGAGGGGGAGGAGGGCCACTGCCAGAGACTGGTGCTAGCCCCAGCAGAGGTGGAGGTGGTGCAGGGCCCCCAGCAGGGGGCGGTGGCGAGCAGGTCACCTGTGCTTGGGGCCCTCCTGGGCCAACAGGACCAGCTGGAATAAAAATAAAAAGACATTTAGTCAGGGGTTCATCCATCCCAAGAATCTCACTTCCATGCAACATGGCCCAAACCTTCTCACACGCAAAAAATAAATGACAAATATTACATCAAGTTTTATTCATTGTTAATGCTTCAATGCTGCTAAAATTTAATCTTCACTTCTCTGGTTAGTTATCCGATATGTTCAATATTATTGATTAAAATAATAGTAATAAGGTTAATTCCATTAATGTATTGCACGACTTATTTTTGACAAAGGTGGTTAGTATCTGTACCTTCCCTTCTAACGAGCGCTATTTTAAAGGACTAACATGATCGATGTTGAAAATATTCATTAACGTGCTTTATTTTGTCACCTAAACATTTGAATCTTTCTTCTCTACCTACATTCAAATAAAGCATCAAAAGTAGCAAAAAAAAATAGCATAGGAAAAACTGCAGAAGCTGGTCTAAATCAAAGGGGGACACAAAATGTTGGAGTAATTCAGCGGGTCAGGCAGCATCTCGGGAGAGAAGGAATGGGTCTGATGAAGGGTCTCGACCCGAAATGTCACCCATTCATTCTCTCCAGAGATGCTGCCTGACCCGCTGAGTTACTCCAGCACTTTGTGACTTTTTTGATGAACCAGCATCTGCAGTTCCTTGTTTCTATAAGGCTGGACGAACCTGCCAATGCTTGGTAATTGCTAAACAACCCTGTTTGGTAGTTATTGTAACAGATATTACAATAACGTGATCAGAATCCAGATTCCAGATTTTTGTCAGATACACGAAAAGGGAGAGAACACACAGTGTGCTGGCTAAAAGATATCTTAACTGTAAAATCTTTCATTTAAATTCATTTCCCTCCTGGGAGAAATAAAGTTCTATTGTATCGTATCGTAAATAATATCAAACTGAACAAAGTACAAACCAGTCCTTTAAAATCTTACACAAGTCAGTAAACATCTAAAAACTAAAAGATGCCACATTCAAGCGCAGCAATAGGCAGAAAGTCAAAGGAGATGCCATCAGCACATGCCAGAGCACGGAGGCCTGATGCCAGTGTACCACTTACCCAACCGGGGTACAGAGGCTGAGGTGATAGATGTCGGAGGAAGAGGGGTCTTCTTGGGCATTGGTGCCCGAGAGAAGGCAGCGTGAAATGGTGGAGATGTAACACAGAGCGGGGCGGCCTTGTGAAGCTGCTGAGGTGGGAATGATGATAACGCAAACAACTGGCGGTGAGCAGAGGGACAGCATGGACCACTGGAGGTTGGTACCTGACCAGATTCTAAGCTGGAACCCTCGGTATCGATTCTTCTTGTGGGGTGACGGGACGAGGAGCTGGTTGAGGCTTGAAAATGGTTCTCATCTTGACCCTCCTGGCTGGCGTGGGGTGGAGCTACCCGAATCGCCTGACCCTTCGGCCTTTTAATCTTCCCAACAGGCAGATGGGTCAAAGGATGGATAATGGGAAGAGTGGGCTGGGGTGCACCAGGCTTGTGGAAAGGGGAGGGGGCCCTCAGGTGGGGGGATGGAGGGAGAGAAGATGAAGCAGATGAATGGCGGACAGGTTGAGCTGGCAACGGGGAGGACTGGAAGGGGGCGGAGATCAGAGCGAGCGGGATGCGTCTAACTCGCTGCCTGCTGGTCCTGGGGTTTGGTTGCACAGGAGAGAAAGCGGAGCTGAGGGACGTGGGGAGTTGCAATGTCGAGGATCGAAGGCACGGGCATTCAGTGGAAGGCCCATTGGACGGGGAGAGACAAGGCTCGTCGGTGAAGGTGGCGGAGTCGAGGGAAACGGCCCTGGCGTAGGGAGGAGGGGGGGCAGCTGCCGCCATCCTGGCCACCGTGTAGGTACTGTACTCGGGTGGAGGAGACGGGCTGTGAGAAGGAGAGGGCTCAACCTTGAACTCAAGGGTAGAAACTAAGCAACAGAAGCAAAAGAAGAGAAGAAACAATAAGTGAAACATCTTAGAAGTCAAAACAGAAAAGAAAAGTTTAAAATGTTCCATAATTATAAATCAAAGATGGAGATCATGCTGACAGAGGGCATGGGATTGATGGCTGCATGTTCACCCCCACAATCTGTAGGTATTTACTTTCTATGGGAAAAACATCCCACTTTTAAATGAGATATCTCTCTTGTAGGTGAAAGTGTATCTAAACTTAATGTGTGTAGAATCATGGGATGTAAAAGTGAGGTATTGCACTCCGTGAGTTGGGAACAATCTTTTAAAAGTAAAGAAACAGGCTTAATATTGACATGGGAGGGAGACACAAGATGCTGGAGTAACTCAGCGGGTCAGGCAGCATCTCTGGAGAGAAGGGATGGTTGATGTTTCGGGTCGAGGCCCTTCTTCAGATCTATGAATTCTGGTTAATGGAGACAATTTGAACTCTTTTTAAAAGAAATAAAAAATTAGCATCTGCTGTTTTTGCGGGATGCAAACTCTTCCTTGCCTTGAACGATGTGATAAATCTTTATTGTGGTGCACGCTGATGGTAGCAATATCTGGAGCTAGCAAGGAGATGGCAAGGATGCCCAGGGTTGTGGGCCTGAGGTGAAGGGGGTGAATAAAGGGCAGGGAGCTGAGATCCCCCTCCAATGTGGGAGTTTGATCGCCTCGATGTGGAGGGCCCGACCACCGGCTACGGGAACCAAGATCGTCCCGTCAACGGAAGGCTCGAGGCCCCCGACCCCCGACCCCCGACCGCGGGAGGACAAAGAAGGGAAGTAGATTGAACAGTGAGGAATGTGGAGGAGTCACTGTGGTGGATGTTCATGTTAAAGTGTACTTTGTGCGTCCTGTTGCTTTTTATTGGCACGACTGTCTGGCGAATGAAATTCCTCGTATGTTGCAAAACATACATGGCTAATAAAGTATGAGTATGAGCTGATGAGGGGTGACGTCTAGAGTAGAAACTCTAAACAGGCCCTTGCACACGAGTTGAGAACTTAATCAGCATCGTAACATGAATGGAGAGTAGGCCACGGTGCATCGATTTCTTAGTCACAAAAAGGTCACCCATTACTCTCCTGAGATGCTGCCTGACCCGCTGAGTTACTCCAGCATTTTGTGTCTACCTTCGATTTGAACCAGCACCTGCAGTTATTTTCCTAGCCAATATTTCCCATCTTTTGCCTTGCTCCCTTCTTGAACAGTGGAGTAACGCACACACGTTTCTCTCTGTATCCCACATATCCATTGATTATTACCCCTTTGAAATGGATTATTGATCCCAGGAATGAGTGGGTTAACATATGATGAGCGTTTGTCGGCACTGGGCCTGTACTCGCTGGAGTTTAGAAGGATGAGGAGAGACCTCATTGAAACATACAAAATAGTGAAAGGCCTAGATAGAGTGGATGTGGAAAGGATGTTTCCACTAGTGGGAGAGTCTAGGACTAGAGGTCACAGCCTCAGAATTAAGGCTATGTTCCTTTAGGAAGGAGATGAGGAGGAATTTCTTTAGTCAGAGGGTGGTGAATCTGTGGAGTTCTCTGCCACAGAAGGCTGTGGAGGCCAAGTCAATAAATGTTTTTAAGGCAGAGATAGATAGATTCTTGATTAGTGCGGGTGTCAGGGGTTATGGGGAGAAGGCAGGAGAATGGGGTTAGGAGGGAGAGATAGATCAGACATGATTGAATGGCGGAGCAGAGTTGATGGGCCGAATTCTGCTCCTATCACATGACCATATGACCTTTCTTTGGTAATGGCCCAGGGGAGGAGAGGTACTGATTTTGCACAGAAACCTTGTCCAATTCCGCTTCATATATTACATTTTTACATATTGGGTCCTACATTATTTTAGTAGTTATAACAAAATGTGTTCATTTTGGTTTAGGCTTTAGGGAGACAGTGTAGAAACAGGCTCTTCGGCCCACTGAGTCCGCTCCGAACAGCGATCCCCCCGGACACTAACACTATCCTGCACACTAGCGGCATTTTATAATTTTACCAAAGGCAGTTAACCTACACACCTGCATGTCTTTGGAGCGTGGGAGGAAACCAAAGCACCCGGAGAAAACCCACGCAGGTCACGGGGAGAACGTACAAACTCTGTACAGACAGCACCCGTAGTCGGGATGGAACCCGGGACTCTGGTGCTGTGAGGCAGCAACTCTACCGCTGCTCCACCGGGCCGCTAATTCATGAAGATTTGTTCTATCAATTAAGGACATGTGTATATTGTCACCAATTTCAACTTTTGCTTATGGAATCACATGTTAAATGGCCCATTCTGAACATAGAGTAACATGTGTTGCTACTTCTATGTAGTGCTTTTTATGCCAATATTCAGTTGTAAAATTCTTACCTAGATCCAGATACACAATACTGTGTTTTTGCCAAAGGACTGAATCTTTTGCAGTTCTATTTAATTCAATGCAATTCAATTCAATTCAATTCAATTCAATTCAATTCAATTCAGTTCAATTCAATTCAATTCAATTCAATTCAATTTAATTCAAGTCAGTTCAATTCAATTCAATTTAATTCAATTCAATTCAATGTTAATGGCCGGGCAAGATAGATTCATATTAAGCAAGGCATCACTGACTCACAGTTTAAGAATGAGGGGTCGACCATTTAGGACTGAGATGAGGAAAAACCTTTTCAACCCAGAGAGTTGTGAATCTGTGGAATTCTCTGCCACAGAAGGCAGTGGAGGCCGATTCACTGGACGTTTTCAAGAGAGAGTTTAGATTTAGCTCTTTGGGCTAACGGAATCTAGGGATAAGGGGAGAAGGCAGGAACGGGACCTTATGACCTCCCCTATCTAAGGCTGACTAACTCTTCTGCCCTGATGGTGTAAAGCACACACTGTCTTAGGAAGACTGGCACTGCTAACATCCCTCTGTAACGTACCAATACTGATGGTATTTATAGGACAGAGAATCTGGCTTAAACCTATAAATATTGACTTGCTACTGTGCACTTACACTTTTAGCTTCACGACCTCCTTGGTGGAACATAGAAAGAAATAACATTTGTATTTGTATCCAGCCCTCGTTTCTCCCACCAGCTTATTTGCAGCCCCTCTTCCCATTTAAAGAATCCACAGAATTCAACAGCATGGTTTCCACCAGGCAGTATGTGCAATTTGGCACCGGCCCCGGAAGAATCTTTCACCCAGAGAGTTGTGAATTTGTGGAATTCTCTGCCACAGAGGGCAGTGGAGGCCAATTCACTGGATGAATTTAAGAGAGAGTTAGATAGAGCTCTAGGGGCTAGTGGAATCAAGGGATATGGGAAGAAGGCAGGCACGGGTTACTGATTGTGGATGATCAGCCATGATCACAATGAATGGTGGTGCTGGCTCGAAGGGCCAAATGGCCTCCTCCTGCACCTATTTTCTATGTTTTCTATGAATATTTCTATTCTCCTCAAAGCCAGAACAATAAAAGATTTAAATTCATGAAAGGATGACTAATGAAACTGCTTAATGTCAGGTGTAACTGTGTACCATTCACCTGGACTTCCATCAGCATCCCACACCTCTGTCGGATGCCAATTTTCAATTGTAATGTGTCTCACCCTCAAGTTGTGTTGCCTCGCCCCTCGAAATCGCTTGAGCATATAAAGGGTTGCAGACAAAAGGTCATGTGATAGGAGCAGAATTAGGCCATTTGGCCCATCAGGTCTACTCCGCCATCCTGTGTCACGTAGTCATAGAGTGATACAGCGTAGAACAGACTCTTTGGCCCAACTTGCCCCCACTGACCTACATGCCCCAGCTACACTAGTCCCACCTGCCCGCGTTTGGCCCATATCCCTTTAAACCTGTCCTATCCATGTATCTGTCTAACTGTTTCTTAAATGTTGGGATAGTCTCAACTTCAACTACCTCCTCTGGTAGCTTGTTCCATACATACACCACTCGATGAAAAAGTTACCCCTCAAATCTTTTCCCCTTCCCCTTAAACCTAGGTTGTATGGTAAACATAACATTTCACCTACTTTAGGTACATACGGCAATAAAGTATCATTCATTCATTCATTCATTATTCATTCATTCATTCATTCATTCATTCATTCATTCATTCATTCATTCATTCATTCATTCATTCATTCATTCATTCATGTCCATATATAATATTGAATGAAAACATTGCACATTTTCTGGGGCTGTACAATTTTATCACAAAGCACTGAAGTTTAGGATCTGTACCAGCACCAGTGAAATAAACCTCTCACCAGACATGGAAGCTCGCCGATCTCTCTCCATCTGCTCGTGACGTTGTTCCATCATTTGCCTAAAGAAGTTTTTCCAAAAAAATTAGGGACAGTTTTATTAATAAATAAACATTACCTCAAAGTGAGCCCAGTTACATAACTTCGTTTTAGTTTAGTTTAGAGATACAGCGCAGAAAGAAGCCCTTCGGCCCACCGAGTACGCACCGACCAGCGATCCCCACAGGTCACGGGGAGAACGCACAAACTCCATACAGACGGTGCCCGTAGTCGGGATGGAACCCGGGTCTCCGGCGCTGCATTCGCTGTGAGGCAGCAACTCTACCGCTGCGCCACCATGCCGCTCTAAATGAGCCCTTATCAGTTATAATGAGGGCTCACTAACCCGACACACCGACACTTTCTCTTTCCATACATCTGGCCTGGCCTACTGAGTATTTCCAACAGTTTTCTGTTCTTTATTTGTTTTAGATTTCCAGTATCTGTAGTTTAAGTTTTCAACTGAAAAGAGAATTATGGAGTAAACAAAAGATTTGGTAACCCGCCAGACAGCTCCTCAATTTCATCATATCATATCATCATATCATATATATACAGCCGGAAACAGGCCTTTTCGGCCCACCAAGTCCGTGCCGCTCAGCGATCCCCGTACATTAACACTATCCTACACCCACTAGGGACAATTTTTACATTTACCCAGCCAATTAACCTACATACCTGTACGTCTTTGGAGTGTGGGAGGAAACCGAAGATCTCGGAGAAAACCCACGCAGGTCACGGGGAGAACGTACAAACTCCTTACAGTGCAGCACCCGTAGTCAGGATCGAACCTGAGTCTCCGGCGCTGCATTCGCTGTAAAGCAGCAACTCTACCGCTGCGCTACCGTGCCGCGGTTCCGTTTATTCCATGTGTTGGAACAATGTGTCTGTTTGACCCCAAACTCCACACATACAGCCTGCAGTAGACAGACACTAAATGCTGGAGTAACTCAGCGGGACAGGCAGCATCTCTGGCGAGAAGGAATGGGTGACGTTTCGGGTCGATACATTTTCTCTGCCTGGACGGTTAGTTGGAGCTAATCCGTTTGTTGTGATGTGAATTTAGATGCTGGCTGTAATCTCAGGTGGCCAGCTTCCCAATCCTGTGGCCACGTTAAACAGGTTTCTGCAGTGAATAGTTGGCTTTGGGCCCTAAACAACTCACACAGCTAAAGGGAAAATAATCAGCACATCAGTGGAAGGCTGGGAACTAAAGCAGACTGCAAAGTACCATGGTTCTTCACTCAGTTTTCAGATGTAACTCAGTCCTACTCCATAGACCAATATGTTAGTTAGTTTAGTTTAGTGTATTGTCACGTGTACCGAGGTACAGTGAAAAACTTTTGTTGAGTGCTAACCAGTCAGCGGAAAGACAATACATGATTACAATCAGGCCATTCACAGTCTAGAGACACATGATACAGGGAATAACGTATAGTGCAAGGTAAAGCCAGTAAAGTCCAATCAAAGACAGTCCGAGGATCTCCAATGTAGTAGATAGTAGTTCAGGACCGCTCTCTGGTTGTGGTAGGATGGTTCAGTTGCCTGATAACAGCTGGGAAGAAACTGTCCCTGAATCTGGAGGTGTGCGTTTTCACACTTCTGTACCTTTTGCCTGATGGGAGAGGGGAGAAGAGGGAGTGGCCAGGGTGCGACTGGTCTTTGATTATGCTGCTGGTCTTGCCGAGGCAGCGTGAGGTGTAGATGGAATCAATGGGAGGGAGGTTGGTTTGTGTGATGGTCTGGGCTGCGTCCACAATTCGCTGCAATGTCTTGCGGTCTTGGATGGAGCTGTTCCCAAACCAAGCTGTGATGCATCCTGATAAAATGCTTTCTGTGGTGCATCTGTAGAAGTTGGTGAGAGTTGTAGGGGACATGCTGAATAAGTATGTAGAATTACACTCTATCATTTAAGATTCAGGGACTGAAGGACCTGTTATAATAATAATAATTATTATAATAATAAGAAGAATATTAGCTTCCACAGCTGGATATTAAAATGAGATGATTGTGCTGGAATGTGACAAATTCAGAAAACAATTTTTTTCCCCAATTAAAAATCTTTTAAAAAAACCCAGTGGTCAGTTTGTGCTTCAAATTTTACATATTGTAAAATCAACAAAAGTTAGTTAACTTGTAAAATGTGTATATATAAACTCTAATCTCTTCCCGTCAGTAGTACAGTTCTCAATCTGCAGCAGCGTTAAATATTGCTATTGTTAATAGTAGTGGCCCAATGTTTTATTTTGGATACAGGGCAGAAACAGGCCCTTCGGCCCACCGAGGTCATACCGACCAGCGGTCCCCACTGTATCCTACATCCACCAGGATACATCCACTGTATCCTACACCCACTAGGGACAATTCACATTTATACCCAGCCAATTAACCTACAAACCTGTACGTCTTTGGAGTGTGGGACGAAACAGAAGATCTCAGATAAAACACACGCAGGTCACAGCGAGAACGTACAAACTCCGTACAAACAGCGCCCGTGGTTAGGATCGAACCTGGCGCTGTAAGCGCTGTAAGGCAGCAACTCTACCACTGCACCACCGTGCTTGGTGGTAGTTGAGAAACATTCAGCCTTTTTGTAAAATATTCAATTTATAAATAATAGTATTTAAAAATAGATTTTAGATTTTTTTTAGATTTAGAGATACAGCGCAGAAACAGGCCCTTCGGCCCATCGGGTCCGCGCCGCCCAGCGATCCCTGCACACTAACACTCTCCTACACCCACTAGGGACAATTTTTTTTTACACACATTTGCCCAGCCAATTAACCTACAAACCTGCACGTCTTTGGAGTGTGGGAGGAAACCGAAGATCTCGGAGAAAACCCATGCCAGGTCACAGGGAGAACGTGCAAACTCCATACAGACAGCACCCGTAGTCGGGATGGAACCTGAGTCTCCGGCGCTGCATTCGCTGTAAAGCAGTAACTCTACCGCTGTGCCACCGTCAAAAATAACAAGCCTTCCGTACAGAGTAATCAATTTATACATGTATTGCATACAAAATAATACTTTTAAACAAGCATTGCAATTAATATAAAATATGAAAACGCTGTCTACAATAATCTAAATGTTTTTGTTTACCTCCGCTGAGCATCCTGGTCTTCAGAGGGGGGCCCATTCTGGACCTGACGTTGCACTGTAGGACCTGAAAGAGCAGATGAACATTTTAATCTCCATCTCCATTAGTGGTAATTCAATGGAGTATTCCAACGTCAGGGTAAAATAGAAAACAAGTCTGCAGTCTTAAAATGGTGGTATTTCTGGTAATAAAGGGCAGGTGGTGGACATTCATGTGGAGATCTCGCGTGGAGGTCTCGCGTATCTGATTGGTGAGGTCAAAGTTCCTGGAGTCTTCCTTCAAATTGGTCAGATCCATTATCACGCTGATGAGTGGGAGTGGGAATTACCTGGAGAGACACGGAACCACAGATGCTGGTTTACACATCAAGAGGCACAAAGAGGAATAGATCGGGCAGATGTACAGAGTCTCTTGCCCGGAGTAGGGGAATTGAGGACCAGAGGACATAGGTTCAAGGTGAGGGGAAAAGATTTAATAGGAACCTGAGGGGTAACCTTCTCACACAGAGGGTGGTGGGTGTATGGAACAAGCTGCCAGAAGAGGTAGTCGAGGCTGAGATGATCCCAAAGTTTAAGAAACAGTTAGACAGGTACATGGATAGGTCAGATTTGGAGGGATATGGACCAAACGTGGGTAGGTGGGACTAGTGTAGCTGGGACATGTTGGCCGGTGTGGGCTAATACGACACTGATCTTGACATTAATAGGCAGCACATCCCAGGCACAGTCGATGGCTGGAGGTTGCCCAGAAAATGCTATATCACCCGTGGGGACTGTCCGAGCCCGTCAAGGCATTGCTGTGAGCAGATGCATGGAAATACACTGAAACCCTGCTGTACATTGACCAACTTCATAAGTCTAGCGAGCAGATTTGGCCATTCGGCCCATCGAGACTACTCCGCCATTCGATCATGGCTGATCTATCTTTCCCTCTCAACCCCATTCTACTGCCTTCTCCCCGTAACCTTTGACATCCTTACTAATTAAGAATCTGTCAATCTCTGTTTTAAAAATACCCAATGACCTGGCCTCCACAGCCACCCGTGGCAATGAATTCCACAGATTCACCACCCTATAAAATCATGAGAGGAATAGATCGGGTAGATGCACAGAGTCTTTTACCCAGAGTAAGGGAATCGAGGACCAGAGGACATAGGTTCAAAGGTGAAGGGGAAAAGATTTAATAGGAATGTGAGGGGTAACTTATTCATACAAAGGGTGGTGGGTGTATAGAACAAGCTGCCAGAGGAGGTAGTTGAGGCTGGGACTATCCCATCGTTTAAGAAACAGTTGGACAGGTACATGGATAGGACAGGTTTGGAGGGTTACGGACT
This sequence comes from Rhinoraja longicauda, assembly GCF_053455715.1. NCBI lineage: Eukaryota > Metazoa > Chordata > Chondrichthyes > Rajiformes > Arhynchobatidae > Rhinoraja > Rhinoraja longicauda. The sequence continues at coordinate 1,790,219 of NC_135962.1, read as the reverse complement.
AAGCACAGACAAGTGGGACTAGTGTAGCTGGGACATTGTTGGCCAGTGTGGGCAAGTTGAGCTCAATGGCCTGTTTCCACACTGTATCACTCTATGACTCTATGAAGGGCCTGTTTCCACACTGTATCACTCTATGACTCTAAGAAGGGCCTGTTTCCACACTGTATCACTCTGTGACTCTATGAAGGGCCTGTTTCCACACTGTATCACTCTGTGACTCTATGAAGGGCCTGTTTCCACACTGTATCACTCTATGACTCTATGATTGTAAGTGCTGGAGTAACTTTGAAGAAGGGTCCCTGCCCGAAACGTCACCTATCCATGTTCTCCAGGGATGCTGAGTTACTCCAACACTTTGTGTCCTTTGTGTTGAAAGGAACTGCAGATGCTGGTTTAGACCAAAGAGAGACACAAAATGCTGGAGTAACTCACGGGTCAGGCAGCATCTCTGGAGAGAAGGAATGGGTGACGTTTTGGGGTCGAGACCCTTCTTCAGACTTCCTTCTTCTGAAGAAGGGTCTCGACCTGAAACATCACCCATTCCTTCTCTCCAGAGACACTTTGTGTCCTTCTGTGTAAATCTGCACCTGCATTCCATTCCTGGTTATTACATTTGGACTGATGTTTGATATTAGTTCATCAGGAGAAGTCTCATAGCTTTAAAAAGCCGGTATCAAACCAGCTGTCAGATCCTATTGTGTACGAAGGAACTACAGATGCTGGTGTAAACCGAAGATAGACACTAAAATGCTGGAGTAACTCAGCGGGTCAGACAGCATCTCTGAAGAGAAGGAATGGGTGACGTTTCAGGTCGAGACCCTTCTTCAGATCCGTCAATTCCGATTGCATTTGTGCACCACATTTATGGATGTAGCATTGAATTTTGACAAAACCGTAAACATGTTTGAGCATTTCTGGCAATATTTTCCACCTGACACCAAATTCATTCCTGATCCTCTCTGCACAAGGCATGCTTATGCAAAGATGAAGCTTGAAGCATGAAGTTTCTTTCTATCTACACTAATCATGCCCTTCGTCATTTCATGTTCCTCAGCCGTTTCTCTTCTCCGCTTCCTTGCGGCACGGTGGCACAGCGGTAGAGTTGCTGCCCTACTGTGTCAGAGACCCGGGTTCCATCCCGACTACGGGTGCTGTCTGTACGGAGTTTGTGCGTTCCCCCCGTGACCTGCGTGGGTTTTCTCCTAGATCTTCGGTTTCCTCCCGCGGAAACAGGCCCTTCGGCCCAACGAGTCGGCACCAATCAGAGATCCCCACACATATACTCTTCAGCCCACCAGGGCCATGCTGGCCAACAAGTACCCGTCCATAGTCCGCTCATTGCTCAAGTATGTCCATAGTCCGCTCACTTTCCAGCATGTTGCCCATGGAAGGTGTGCCTTGGTAATACACGTGTTTTTTTTTCAGTTTAGTTTAGTTTATTGTCCTGTCGACCGAGGTACAGTGAGAAGCTTTTGTTGCGTGCTAACCAGTCAGCTGAAAGACAATACATGATTACAATCGAGCCGATCACACTACAGATACATGTTAAAGGAAATAACATGAATAACGTTTAGTGCAAGATAAAGCCAGTAAGGTCCGATCAAAGCTCATCTGAAGGTCTCCAACGAGGTAGATAGTAGCTCAGGACGGCTCTGTAGTTGTTGGTGGGATGATTCAGTTGCCTGGGAAGAAACTGTCCCTGAATCTGGAGGTGTGCGTTTTCACACTTCTGTACCTCTTGCCTGATGGGAGAGGGGTGAAGAGGGAGTGGGCGGGGTGAGACTGGGCCATGATTGTACTGCTGGCCTTGCCGAGGCAGTGATGGGAGAGGGGAGAAGAGGGAGTGGGCGGGGTGAGACTGGGCCTTGATTGTGCTGCTGGCCTTGCCGAGGCAGCGTGAGGTATAAATCCTCTTGCTTATTTAATATGGTGAGAACACCATGAAGTCAGGTATCCCATGTGTCTTTTTAACCAACTTATCCCCCTGTGTAGCCACCCACTACGCCACAGACAGACACAAATAGCTGGTGTAGCTCAGCGGGACAGGCAGCATCTTTGGAGAGAAGGAATGGGTGACGTTTCGGGTCTAGACCTATCTTCAGACTTCCTTCTTCTGAAGAAAAGTCTCGACCCGAAACATCACCCACTCCTTCTATCCAGAGATATGTTGTGACCTTTTGTGTAAATCAGCACCTGCAGTTCCTGGTTATTACATTTGGACTGAAGTTTGACTTTGGATCATCAGAACAGTCTCATAGCTTTAAAACCCAAGAGATGGAATTGGTGACATTTTGGGTCGCGACCCTTTTGAAGAAGACAGGGGCATGGAGTTGGGAGGGCAAGATAGATCAGCCATGATTGAATGGTGGAGTAGTCTCGATGGGCCGAACGGCCTAATTCTGCTCCTATGATTTATGAAGATGAACATAATCAGCTGCTCTTTGGGGAAAGTTCAAACTGCTCTCTGAAGGAAAGTTAGAGCTGGTGCCTTTTCCTGGAATAGAGAGTATCACTGAACACCCTCGTACTCCATTGGACAGTCAATTCCAAAATAGGCTGGATCAGATGCGGCTACTGAAAATGACCTTGAAGCTAATACGACACTGATCTTGACATTAATAGGCAGCACATCCCAGGCACAGTCGATGGCTGGAGGTTGCCCAGAAAATGCTATATCACCCGTGGGGACTGTCTGAGCCCGTCAAGGCATTGCTGTGAGCAGATGCATGGAAATACACTGAGACCCTGCTGTACATTGACCAACTTCATAAGTCTAGCGAGCAGATTTGGCCATTCGGCCCATCGAGACTACTCCGCCATTCGATCATGGCTGATCTATCTTTCCCTCTCAACCCCATTCTACTGCCTTCTCCCCGTAACCTTTGACATCCTTACTAATTAAGAATCTGTCAATCTCTGTTTTAAAAATACCCAATGACCTGGCCTCCACAGCCACCCGTGACAATGAATTCCACAGATTCACCACCCTATAAAATCATGAGAGGAATAGATCGGGTAGATGCACAGAGTCTTTTACCCAGAGTAAGGGAATCGAGGACCAGAGGACATAGGTTCAAAGGTGAAGGGGAAAAGATTTAATAGGAATGTGAGGGGTAACTTATTCATACAAAGGGTGGTGGGTGTATAGAACAAGCTGCCAGAGGAGGTAGTTGAGGCTGGGACTATCCCATCGTTTAAGAAACAGTTGGACAGGTACATGGATAGGACAGGTTTGGAGGGTTACGGACTAAGCACAGACAAGTGGGACTAGTGTAGCTGGGACATTATTGGCCAGTGTGGGCAAGTTGAGCTCAATGGCCTGTTTCCACACTGTATCACTCTGTGACTCTATGAAGGGCCTGTTTCCACACTGTATCACTCTATGACTCTATGAAGGGCCTGTTTCCACACTGTATCACTCTGTGACTCTATGAAGGGCCTGTTTCCACACTGTATCACTCTGTGACTCTATGAAGGGCCTGTTTCCACACTGTATCACTCTGTGACTCTATGAAGGGCCTGTTTCCACACTGTATCACTCTGTGACTCTATGAAGGGCCTGTTACCACACTGTATCACTCTATGACTCTGGCTAAACTTTGTTGCAATCAAGGGGAAACATTTATCAGAATCAGTTTGGTTAAGTTTCTGGAGTGGGGCAAATTCTCCTGCATACACTCACCCCCCCCAGCAGTAACCAATATCTCTTCATATAATATTAAGTGGAAAATACTGCTGCACACTTAAACTTCCAGTCACTTCTATTTCCAAAGCAAAATTTTCCCTTCTCATCATTGACAAATTACTTTGAGACTCTAATGAGTAAATAATTTATATTCAGTTATGTTTAGTTTAGTTTAGAGATACAGCGCGGAAACAGGCCCTTCGGCCCACCAGGTCCGCGCCGACCAGCGATCCCCGCACATTAACACTATCCTACACCCACTAGGGACAATTTTTACATTTACCAAGCCAATTAACCTACAAACCTGTACGTCTTTGGAGTGTGGGAGGAAACCGAAGATCTCGGAGAAAACCCACGCAGGTCACGGGGAGAACGTACAAACTCCGTACAGACAGCACCCGTAGTCGGGATGGAACCCGGGTCTCCGGCGCTGCGTTCGCTGTAAGGCAGCAACTCTACCGCTGCACCACCGTGACTGCCCAGGTATGCCAAGCAAACACTGATTTGGTTGGGCTATTCTCTCCTGCTCTCTGTAAGATGATCGGTTTAAGATGATCGGTAGTCATGTAAGATGGTTAAAAACTTTGTTGTAGTTTAAATTTCCATTTAGCTCCTTCAGGAGTTAACGAGTCCTACAGAGCAAAAACAGGCCCTTCAGCCTAACTTGTTCATGCTGTCCAAGATGTGCATTCTGAGCTAGTCCCACTTGCCCGTGTTTGGCCAATATTACTTTAAACCTTTCCTATCCATGTACCTGTCCAAGTGCCTTTTTGAAACGTTGTGATAATACCTGCCTAACCTATGTCCTGGGGCAACTCGTTCCATTTACCCACCGCCCTTTGTTCTTGATAGCCATCTCCACTCTCTACCAGATCACCTACTTTAGTGCCCTCTGCAAATTTACTAATCAGGCCTTGAACATTCGTATCCAGATCGTTGCTTCAGGGGACCAACAGTAACGGGCCCAGCACCGAACCCTGAGGCACACCACTAGTCACAGGCCTCCAGTCTGATAAACAACCTTCCACCACCACCCACTGCTTCCTTCCATGAAACAACCCAGTTAGCTATCTCTCCCTTTCTGTCAAGCAATCTAACTTTCCAGAGCTTTGCTTCATGTGGAACCTAGTGAAGGGCTTTGCTGAAGAGTGCATGTAGACTATGTCTATAACCCATGCCCTCTTCAACTAGGGCGGTCACGGTGGTGCAGCGGTAGAGTTGCTGCCTCACAGCGAATGCAGCGCCGGAGACCCGGGTTCCATCCCGACTACGGGTGCTGTCTGTACGGAGTTTGTACGTTCTCCCCGTGACCTGCGTGGGTTTTCTCCGAGATGTTCGGTTTCCTTCCACACTCCAAAGACGTACAGGTTTGTAGGTTAATTGGCTTGGTATAAATGTAAAGATTGTCCCTGGTGGGTGTAGGATAGTGTTAATGTGTGGGGATCGCTGGTCGGCGCGGACCCAGTGGGCCGAAGGACCTGTTTCCGCGCTGTATCCCTAAACTGAACTAAATTAAAAACAACTTCCAACCTCCCACCCACTGCACTACTCTAGTGGATCCTGCCCCCATGCCCATCTACTTCAGACTCTCCTGAGTAGCACTAGCAATTAGTCAGAGTCATACAGCATGGAATCAGGCCCTTCAGCCCAACTTGTCCACGCCGACAAAAAGGCCTCATCCACGCTAGTCCCACCTGCCCGCGTTTGGTCCACAGCCCTCTAAACATTTCCTATCCATGTACCTGTCCAAATGTCTTTTTAATATTGTTATGGTACCTGCCTCCACTATCTCCTCTGGCAGTTCGTTCCATACAGCCACTATGCTTTATGTAAAAAACGTTTTAAATCTTTCCCCCCTCGTCTTAAACCTCTGTCCTCTGGTCCTCGATTCCCCTACTCTGGGCAAGAGACTCTGTGCATCTACCCGATCTATTCCTCTCATGATTTTGTACACCTCTATGAGATCTCCCCTCATCCTCCTGCGCTCCATGGAATAGAGACCTGGCCTACTCAACCTCTCCCTATAGCTCACACCCTCTAGTCCTGGCAACATCCTCAACAAGGCGTTAAGTTAAAAGTAAAAGGTCTTTCTTCACCACTTGTAGTTTTCTGAAGAAATTCTATATTCAGATTAAATAAAATACATCATAAGAGTAGATTTAGGAATGCCCTGCGTCCTTTTAATCTGTATGTTTCCACTAGTGGGAGAGTCTAGGACCAGAGGGCACAGTCTCAGAATGAAAGGTTATGGGGAGAAGGCAGGAGAATGGGGTTAGGAGGGAGAGATATTGAATGGTGGTGTAGACTCGATGGGCCGAATAGCCTAATTCTGCTCCTATCACTGGTGAATCTGTTCATTGATTGTGTTAAAGGCATTGAACATAACCATTCAGAATCACATTCTCATCTGACTATACCATTAAACCACAAAATTAATCAGACTCAACCTGAAGTTCCAGCTATTCAAGTCCACAGGCGCATATTTTCCAACATCAACTAATGGTCTATCTGTTTCTTTCAGATTAACGAGGAAATTCATAAATTAGAGGAGTAAAATTAGGCCACTTGGCCCATCAAACCTACTCCGCCATTCAATCATGGCTGATCTATCTTTCCCTCTCAACCTTCTCCCTGTAACCTTTGATATCCTTGCTAATCAAGAATCTGGCAATCTCTGCTTTAAGAATTCCACAGATTCACCACCCTCTGACTAAATAAATTCCTCCTCAGCTCCTTAAGTTTAGTTTAGAGATACAACGCGGAAACAGGCCCTTTCGGCCCACCGTGTCCGCGCCGACCAGCGATCCCCGCACACTAACACTATCCTATTCCCACCAGGGACAAAATTTTTTTTACATTCACCAAGCCAATTAATGTACAAACCTGTACGTCTTTGGAGTGTGGGAGGAAACCGAAGATCTGGGAGAAAACCCACGCAGGTCACGGGGAGAACGTACAAACTCCGTACAGACAGCACCCGTAGTCGGGATGGAACCCGGGTCTGCGGCGCTGCATTCGCTGTAAGGCGGCAACTCTACCGCTGCACCACCGTAAACGCCTTTCTATAGCTTTTACAGCGAATAGCTATCTCGTAATAACACTGAGAGAATCCGAATTATGCATCTCAAGTGAACTTGAGCCACAGAATAAGACAACAAAGATTTATAAGAATATTGGCAGGACTCGAGGGCCTGAGTTATAGATTTATAGACAACTAGACCGTGGACCCGTTGGGCCCAAACCTCTCCTGCATTGGTGCAGCACCCTCTCCACCCTCACTCCCTCCTCCCCCCACTCCCCTCTCATCCCCTCCCTCCCTCCCTCCCTCCCTCCCTCCCTCCCTCCCTCCCTCCCTCTCTCCCTCCCTCCCTCCACTTCCCCCTCACTCCCTCCCTCCCTCCCTCCCTCCCTCCCTCCCCTCCCCTCCCCTCCCCCCTCACTCCCCCCTCCCTCCCTAGGAGATAGATTTAAACATTAAAATGTGAATAACTTTAAAAATATAACACCGATTTCAATGAAACTTCTTCCATTAGCACCAAAGGGACGACGGTGAGTAAGGTGGGCCAAAATTGTCGCGCTATCGTGTACCGTTTAGGCTGTACTTCAGGAACAAACAAACAAACAAATGAGAGTTTTAGTATATAAATTAGATGTTAGACAAGCTAGGACTGTATTCCATGAAGCATTTGAGCTGGAGGGATCACCTTGTAACATTATGAGGGGCATAGATAGATAAGAAAAATCTACACAATCTATTTCCCAGGGAAGGGTGATCAAAATGTAGAGGACATAGGTTTGTGAGAAGGGAAAGAGTTAAAAGGGACCCATCCTACCACAACCAGAGAGCAGTGCTGGACTACTATCTGCCTCTTTGGTGACCCTCGGACCATCCTGGATCGGACTTTGTTGGCTTTACCTTGCACTAAACGTTATTCCCTTATCATGTATCTGTACACTGTAAATCATAATTATGTATTGTCTTTCAACTGGGTGGCACGGTGGCGCAGTGGTAGAGTTGCTGCCTTACAGCACTTGCAGCGCCGGAGACCCGGGTTCCATCCCGACTACGGGTGCTGTCTGTACGGAGTTTGCACGTTCTCCCCGTGACCTGCGTGGGTTTTCTCCGAGATCTTCGGTTTCCTTCCACACTCCAAAGACATAAAGGTATGTAGGTTAATTGGCTTGGTAAATGTAAAAATTGTCTCAAGTGTGTGTAGGATGGTGTTAGTGTGCGGGGATCGCTGGGCGGCACGGACCCGGTGGGCCGAAGGGCCTGTTTCTGTGCTGTATCTCTAAAACTAAAAACTAAAACTGACTGGATAACACGCAACAAAATCTTTTTACTGCACCGTACACATGACAATAAACTAAACTAACTAATTAACTTCTTCACACAGAGGTTGGTATGCATATGGACAACAGGCTTTTAAGCCAAGATAAGATTCTGCACTATTACGTACTCTGAATCTTGAAGGGCCGAAATTGCTGCCAAAAACGTGCCGAATATTTGTGTACTGCTTTGGTGAAGTCTACTTTTTTTTGTTTAGTTTAGTTTAGAGATAAAGAGCAGAAACAGGCCCTTCGGCCCACCGGGTCCGCGCCCACCTGCGATACCCACACATTAACACTATCCTACATTTTTTTACATTTACCAAGCCAATTAACCTACAAACCTGTACGTCTTTGGAGTGTTGGAGGAAACTGAAGATCTCGGAGAAAACCCACGCAGGTCACGGGGAGAACGTACAAACTCCGTACAGACAGCACCCGTAGTCAGGATGGAACCCGGGTCTCCGGCGCTGCATTCACTGTAAGGCAGCAACTCTACCGCTGCACCACCAACACTACACTGTATATTCTTACACTACAATTGTTGTTGAACTTCTTTACTCATCTATGAATGTGCTTATCTAGAGTATGATTTTACCAGATTTTATTCAAAACAAAGAATCTCACTGTACGTGTGACAATAAAGTTTCATTGAATTTTAATTTATTCGTTTATTTAGTTTATTATTGTCATGTATACTGAGGTACAGTGAAAAGCTTTTGTTTGTGTTCTATCCAGTTGATGAAAAGACTACACATGAATACAATAATGATTTTTTTGTTTCAATTTTTCCTCTTCCCTCACTCACCGTGAAATCTGTCGTGTGGAGATCAGTCCCAATAGGATAATTAAACCGAGCTAGCAGGATGTGGGAGTCTGCCGTTTGGCAAAATGACCTGCACCTTGCAGGCATTAGAAGCCAACCCTTGCACCTCTCCACAAAACACCTTCTGCTTAAGTTTAGTTTACTTTAGTTTAGTTTAGAGGTACAGCGCGGAAACAGGCCTTTCGGCCCACCGAGTCCGTACCGACCAGCGATCCCCACACACCAACATTAACATTCACACACTGGGGACAATTTACAATTTTGCTGAAGCAAATTCTACATTTACAATTCTACAAACCTGCACTTATTTGGAGTTTTGGAGAAAACCCACGCAGGTCACGGGGAGAACGTGCAAACTCCGTACAGACAGCCCCCGTAGTCGGGATGGAACCCGGGTCTCTGGCACCGTGAGGCAGCAACTTTACCGCTACCCACGGTCTAAGACTCTATCACTGAACATCTAACCATCATTTCCTAAAGAATGAACCATCTCATCTCTGGAGATCTGAAGCCTCTCACCGTCTATTAACAGAGACTAAAGAGGCACTCCCAGCAGAGGCAGTAATCCATGACCATTTCCCCATTGATTGCAGTATATTTGCTGCTGGTCACATGGATCTCTCCAGCATTAGAACAGAGAACAATACAGAACAGGAGAGGGGCCTTCAGTCCACAAGGTCTGTGATGAACATTATACAAAATTCAACTAAGCCCTTCTGCCTGTGTGGTTGAGTTTAGCTTGTTGTCGTTCACGTGTGCTGTGGGATATGAAAGGCTGTTTGTTGCGCGCTAGATGCCTGCATGTGCCTCCATCCCCTGCATATCCATGCGTCCGTTTAATTGCCTCTTAAACACCACTGTTGTATCTGCTTCCATCACCCTGGGCGGTCACGGTGACGCAGCGGTAGAGTTGCTGCCTCACAGCGAATGCAGCGCCGGAGACCCGGGTTCCAACCCGACTACGGGTGCTGTCTGTACGGAGTTTGTACGTTCTCCCCGTGACCTGCGTGGGTTTTCTCCGAGATCTTCGGTTTCCTCCCACACTCCAAAGACTTACAGGTTTGTAGGTTAATTGGCTTGGTATAAATGTAAATTGTCCCTAGTGGGTTAATGTGCGGGGATTGCTGGTTGGCACGGACTCGGTGGGCCGAAAGGGCCTGTTTCCGCGCTGTATCTCTAAAGTAAACGACACTAAACTAAACCCCTCCTTGCGGTCAATGGCGCTTCACTATCACATGCACAAATGTACAGTGAAACTTTTGTTCAGTGGTTATACCACTCTGTGTATTAAACCAGCCCCACACATCACTTGAAACCTTCCCCACTGTCCTGACAGCTTCGCCCGCACATACTGGACATTTCCACTCTGACCTTTCTGCTCTATCTTTACATCTCACATTTTTTAAACTTCAAAGAGGTCTCCCCTCAGCCTTTAACCCTCCAGAGAAAACAATTCACATTTGCACTTAGGCGTTGAGATGTCTAAATATAGATGAGGAAACTGCTTGCCCAGTGTACCGGGTGACTCTCAGGTTTCAGTCATCTATTTATTTCATTCTCTATCCCACTTCAATTCTGAATCTTTATGCAGATCCCCCCCGCATTTACCAGCCACCGGTGGTCTGGCAACTCCGTTAATCTCGATAAAGTTACGAGCGTGCGCTTGAAGCCCCCTCACCCCTCTAAAGATGTGGTGCGTAGGCCGGGAGAGGCGGCCGATCTCTCTCTGATCGGGACTACCGCGGCCGATCGGCGGGGTGAATTTGCCCCGTGCGGCCGGGGCTCTGGAACTCCTGCCCGGCCCAAGCCGGCACATCCGTTCCCACAGCCGGCTTCCGCGGCCGACTTTGTGGGCCCGTCTCTCAGGGGCCTAGGCAGAACGTTCCGGTACCGCTGGACTCAATAGACAATAGGTGCAGAAGTAGGCCATTCAGCCCTTCGAGCCAGCACCACCATTCAATGTGATCATGGCTGATCATTCTCAAACAGTACCCCGTTCCTGCCTTCTCCCCATACCCCCTGACTCCGCTATCCTTAAGAGCTCTATCAAGCTCCCTCTTGAATGCATTCAGAGAACTGGCCTCCACTGCCTTCTGAGGCAGAGAATTCCACAGATTCACAACTCTCTGACTGAAAACGTTTTTCCTCATCTCTGTTCTAAATGGCCTACCCCTTATTCTTAAACTGTGGCCCCTGGTTCTGGACTCCCCCAACTCCTCTCGAAGGCCGTGACCTCTGTTGGTCCGGCAACACGGACAACGCGTCAATGCTCCGGAGCCAAGCGTGTCGGAAAAATCAGTGGTGGACCTTCCTTCAGCTCGGGCAACCAAACTAATTTCTGACGAGAAAATCCTTCCATCCCAATACTGACTTCCATGAGATCAGACAATCACCGTTTCAGCAAACACAGTCCCCCACTTAGTAATTTTGGATAACTATTCCAGTACATTGACTCTTTGATCTTCTGCGATCTATTATTCGCCCTTTCACGTTACATTATAAACCCTTGTGTTAAAAATGCCCTTCATCCACAAAGGTATCACAAAGTGCTGGAGTAACTCAGCGGTCAGGCAGCATCTGTGGAGAACATGGATAGGTGACGTTTCACAGAGTGCTGGAGTAACTCAGCGGGTCAGGCAGCATCTCTGGGGAGAAGGAATGGGTGACGTTTCGGGTCGAGACCCTTCTTCATCCTCAAAGATCTTTCCTTTTGATTTCCTCACCCCTTCCTCGTTTTATTGCAATTTACACTTTATCTATCTTTAGCTTGTACTATTTCTGATGAAAGGCCATCGGCCTGAACAGAGATTCCGTTTTCCTCTCCACTAAAACCATTTCCATTGTGTTCTGTTTTAAATCTACTGACCATTGCTCAGAACACTGGAACCTTGGGTCTTCTCAGCTTTCACAGCCCCTCATAAATTGTAACACGTTGAAAATTCTTCATAAATTTCTAAAATCTACCTTTCTAAAATTATTCTTTAGACGTTTAGACTTTAGAGATACAGTGCACAAAACAGGCCCCACAATCTAGCAAGCCCGCACCAGCCAGGGATCTCACTGTACACTAGCACTATCCTACACACACCAAGGACAATTTACAATTTTGCCAAAGCCAATTAATCTACAAACTCTACGTCTTTGGAGTGTGGGAGGAAACCGGAGCACCCGGAGAAAACCCACGCGGTCACAGGGAGAACGTATAAACTCTGTACAGAAAGCAGTCGTAGTCAGGATTGAGTTAGATAGAGCTCTGGGGGATAGTGGAATCAAGGGGTATGGGGAGAAGGCAGACACGGGTTCCTGATGGTGGATGATCAGCCATGATCACAATGAATGGCGGTGCTGGCTTGAAGGGCCAAATGGCCTCCCCCTGCACCTATTTTCTATGTTTCTATGAATCTAGGTCTCTGGCGCTGCAAGGCAGCAACTCTACCGCTGTGCCACCATGCTGCCCAATGTATATCCCTAGCAGATCCATGTTACAAATGTCTTCAAAGCAACACAACTCATTAACAACATTCAACTTCATTGAAATGAATTGCAGATTATAGAAACATCTTTATACTGTCATGAAACAATAATACTGATATGATTACAACCCACCAATTTATGGACATTGCTGTTTAATTCAGATGAATATAATTCATGCAACTCTCTCTCCTAGATCACCATCAATGAAACCAAAACTCAGCCTGGATGACGGCAGCATTGGGTGTAGACGACAAACCTCTTAAATTTCAAAGGGAACCAAAGTAATTTATATGTGCAGGAAGGAACTGCAGATGCTGGTTTAAACTCAGCGGGTCATCGTTGGTCATCGGGTCTCCTTTATCATCGTTACTTCTTAGCATATCTTTCATTCATTGTTCTACATCTCTCCACATCACCGTCTACATCTCTCGTTTCCCTTTCCCCCCGACTCACAGTCTGAAGAGGGGTCTCGACCAGAAATGTCACCTATTCATCTATATACTAAAACTCTCGTTTGTTATCTTGTTTGTGACTGAACTTCAGCCAAAACGGTACACGATAGTGTAACAATTTTAGCCCCACCTTACTCACCATTGTCACTTTAGTGATAATGCAAGTAGTTCTATTGAAATTGGTCTTATATTTTTAAGTTATTCACATTTTAAAGTTTAAGAGGAGGGGAGGGGGAGGGGAGGAGGGAGGGAGGGGGGAAGGGGGGAGTGGGGGAGAAGGGAGAGGGGATTGAGGAGAGAAGGGAGGGGGGGAGGATAGGGTGCTGCACCAATGCAGGAGAGGTTTGGGCCCAACGGGTCCACTTGGTCTAGTTGACACTAAAAGCTGGAGTAACTCAGCGGGACAGGCAGCATCTCTGGAGAGCAGAAACGGGTGACGTTTTGGGTGGTCAGTCATTCCTTCTCTCCAGAGATGCTGCCTGTCCCGCTGAGTTACTCCAGCATTTTGTGTCTGTCAAAGAAACTTATGTGTGGAGCCAGCATAATACTGAATAGTTGCTTCAGGTCAAAGCTTGTTGGTAAAACATGCCAGCGGTAGTTAATTTCACAACACTGACAGCCTATAATGTTATATGCAGCACCATACCAAGTTTCACTCCTAGTGCAAATTCCTTTCTGAGAATGATGTGCTTCTTTAGTTTAGAGATACAGCGCGGAAACAGGCCCTTCGGCCCACCGGGTCCGCGCCGACCAGCGATCCCCGCTTATTAACACTATCCCACTCCCACTAAGGACAATGTTTACATTTATACCAAGCAAATTAACCTATAAACCTCTACGTCTTTAGAATGTGGGAGGAAACCGAAGAACTCGGAGAAAGCCCACGCAGGTCACGGGGAGAACGTACAAACTCCGTACAGACAGCACCTGTAGTGGGGATGGAACCCGGGTCTCTGGCGCTGCATTCACTGTAAGGTGGCATCTCTACCGCTGCGCCACCGTGCCGATACTTCTTGGCAGCGGCAGAATTGGATTGTCTGGACAGTGTGCTTTATTCTCACTATTTAATGAAGACTTTAGCAATGAATTGCAAATACAATGGACACAAATCATAAGATAGAATTAAAAAAAAAAATATAGGACAATAGTCATAGAGTCACACAGCACGGAAACAGGCCCTTCGGCCCAACTTACCCATGCCGACCAAGATGCCCCATCTACACTAGTCCCACCTGCCCGCATTCGGCCCATCTATATGCTAAAACTCTTGTTTGTTTGTTTGTTTGTTCCTGAACTACAGCCAAAACAGTACACGTAGCGTGACAATTTTAGGCCCACCTTACCAACCGTCGTCTCTTTGGTGCTAATGGAAGAAGTTTTGATCATTGAAATCGGTGTTATATTTTTAAAGTTATTTACATTTAAAAGTTTAAATCTAAATGTGCGAGGGAGGAGAAAGAGGGAGGATAAGGGGGGTTGAGGGGGATGGAGTGGGGGGGAGGGGAAGGGGAGGGGAGGCAGGGGGGGGAGGAGGGGTGGAGGGAGGGAGGGAGGGAGAGGGGGGAGAGGGGAGGGGGGGAGGGGGAGGGGGAGGAGAGGGTGCTGCACCAATGCAGGAGAGGTTTGGGCCCACAGTTTAGTATCCCTCTAAACCTATCCTATCCATATACCTGTTGAGATGCTTCTCAATGTTGTTATTGTACCTGCAAACAATGATATAAGATACCACGTTGAATCATATTTCCTAATGGGACTGAAGTGTAATGTAGGAATAAATTATACTAATAATTTTAATTAGCTATACAGACAAAAATAATTTCTGGAACAAAAAAAAAGTAAGTGAAAGGCAGGGAAGTAATTAAAAGATGAATTACTCAACAGCAAAATGACAGTAATAAATTAAATTGACAGCTCCATTATAGTATGTTCACAGTCAACTCGCACAGCCTACAGAAACCCAAATTTTAACTCTCAAACAATTTTATGGACTTCTACAAAGATCTTCTCAGTTAGCCTTCAATCAAGCAGTTAACTCTGTAGTGGAGGATAAGTGTCTCATTCAAGCAGTGAAAGGAATGAAAATAAAATAAATTAGGGACACATTTTAGGGTGACACACATTGGCGCAGCGGGTAGAGCTGCTGCCCTACAGCGCCAGAGACCCGGGTTCCATCCTGACTACAGCTGCTGTCTGTACGGAGTCTGGATGCTCTCCCCGTGACCATGTGTGTTTTCTCCGGGTGCTCCGGTTTCCCCCCCACTCTCCAAAGTCAAGTCAAGTTTATTTGTCACATACACATACACGATGTGCAGTGAAATGAAAGTGGCAATGCCTGCGGATTGTGCACAAAAAAGAATTACAGTTACAGCATATAAATAAAGTTAATAAAGTTAATATAGAGAAGACAAAATTTAGTCCCTGGAATTATAAAGGTTGACAGTCCTGATGGCCTGTGGGAAGAAACTCAGTTTTATCCTCTCCGTTTTCACAGCGTGACAGCGGAGGCGTTTGCCTGATCGTAGCATCTGGAACAGTCCGTTACTGGGGTGGCAGGGGTCCCTCATGATCTTGCTTGCTCTTGATCTGCACCTCCTGATGTATAGGTCCTGCAGGGGGACGAGTGTAGTTCCCATGGTGCGTTCTGCCGAACGCACTACTCTCTGCAGGGCCTTCCTGTCCTGGGCAGAGCTGTTCCCAAACCAGACTGTAATGTTGCCGGACAGGATGCTCTCTACAGCCCCAGAGTAGAAGCAATGAAGGATCCTCAGAGACACTCTGAATTTCCTCAGCTGTCTGAGGTGGTAAAGGTTTGTAGGTCAATTGGCTTCTGTAAATTGTCCCCAGTATGTAGATAGTGATAGTGTAGACACAAAATGCTGGAGTAACACAGCGGGACAGGCAGCATCTCTGGAGAGAAGGAATGGGTGACATTTCGGGTCGAGACCCTTCTTCAGACTGATCAGTGAGCGTGCACGCGGTGATACACGCTGGTCAGCGTGGACTTGATGGGCCGAAGGGACTGTTTCCATGCTGTATCTCTGAAGTCCAGTCTTAAGTCTAAAACATCCTTTAGAAACATAGAAAATAGGTACAGGAGGAGGCCATTCGGCCCTTCGAGCCAGCACCGCCAATCATTGTGGTCATGGCTGATCAAGCACAATTGGTAACCGGTGCCTGCCTTCTCCCCATACCCCTTGATTCCGCTAGCCCCTAGAGCTCTATCTAACTCTCTCTTAAATTCATCCAGTGAATCGCCCTCCACTGCCTTCTCATATCATATCATATATATACAGCCGGAAACAGGCCTTTTCGGCCCACCAAGTCCGTGCCGCCCAGCGATCCCCGTACATTAACACTATCCTACACCCACTAGGGACAATTTTTACATTTACCCAGCCAATTAACCTACATACCTGTACGTCTTTGGAGTGTGGGAGGAAACCGAAGATCTCGGAGAAAACCCACGCAGGTCACGGGGAGAACGTACAAACTCCTTACAGTGTAGCACCCGTAGTCAGGATCGAACCTGAGTCTCCGGCGCTGCATTCGCTGTAAAGCAGCAACTCTACCGCTGCGCTACCGTGCCGCAGAGAATTCCACAAATTCACAACTCTCTGGGTGAAAAAGTTTTAAAAACTTTTTTCCTTTAGAACAAGAAGCAGCAAAGATCAAAACATGAACAAGCAAGTATCCCACCAACAATACACGCTGGTACATCCCAAGGTACACAATCCCATCAACAATAAACGCTGCCCTCAGTAAGGTTCCCACAAGTCACTGCTGTCAAAAGGACCTGTGTGGCTGAATGCTCTGTTGTGTTGTTGATACTACATTGATGCAGAGCCCATCAGATACAAGAAACTATTTTTAGCCGCAAAAAGCTGGAGTAACTCAGCGGGTCAGGCAGCATCCCTGAAGAACATGGATAGGTGACGTTTCACAGAGTGCTGGAGTAACTCAGCGGGTCAGGCAGCATCTCTGGAGAACATGGATAGGTGACGTTTCACAGAGTGCTGGAGTAACTCAGCGGGTCAGGCAGCATTTCTGGAGAGAAGGAATCGGTGACATTTCGGGTTGAGACACTTCATTGACTCCAAAACATCGCCCATTCATAAGGTCATAGGTGATAGGAGCAGAATTAGGCCATTCGGCCCATCAAGTCTACTCCACCATTCAATCATGGCTGATCTATCTCTCCCTCCTAACCCCACTCTCCTGCCTTCTCCCCATAACCCTTGACACCCGTACTAATCGGGAATCTATCTATCTCTGCCTTAAAGATATCCACTGACTTGACCTCCACAGCCTTCTGTGGCAAAGAATTCACCACCAGATTCACCACCCTCTGACTAAAGAAAAGCAACGTCCTTTAATTCTGAGGCTCTGAGCATTCCTTCTCTCCAGAGATGCTGCCTGTCCCGCTGAGTTTCTCCAGCATTTTGTGTCTGTCTTTGGTGTAAACCAGCTTCTGCAGTGCCTTCCTAACCATAGCAACCGATCCTCTCAATGAAGTCCATCGTTAGACATTACAATTCCACATCGGGGAATTGCCCGGTGGACACTGAATCCGCAAGATAGTTTAGTTTAGTTTAGTTTAGAGATACAGCGCGGAAACAGGCCCATCGAGTCCGCGTCGACCAGCGATCCCCGCACATTAACACTATCCTACACCCACTAGGGACAATTCTTTTTCACATTTAGCAAGCCAATTAACCTACAAACCTGCACGTCTTTGGAGTGTGGGAGGAAACCAGAGATCTCGGAGAAAACCCACGCAGGTCACGGGGAGAATGTACAGACAGCACCCGTAGTCGGTATGGAACCCGGGTCTCTGGCGCTGCATTCGCTGTGAGGCAGCAACTCTACCGCTGCGCCACCATGCCCGCCCAAGATCTGGTACCTCCCGGTTCCGCAGATTTTGAGCAACAATAATTCAACATTAATTGGTCAAGCCACACAAACGATTCACGATGCACCTGCTGCATCAGTTACCTACAGAATATTCGGCAGAAGAGCGCCCGGCTACATTGGCAGGAGCAGGAGCAGGTGCAATGGCAGATGTCCTCCCTGCTGAACATGGTGTGGCCAGGTAGGGTTAGTTTACTAATGCTGCTCTACACCTGACATAAAACCCTCCCAAACGGCAAAGATAAGCCATCAATGTAACCGATACACTGGCAGGAACGAAGCCCTAAGTGTATTGCCAATAATTAAGTGGGAGCTTAAAAAAATATCCAATATTCTAAATGGCTTCCCTTAATCCAGAAACAAAAAATGCGTTCTCGTGAGCAATGTAATATGGACGGGCAGCTGTTGACAAAAGCTTAAATTATTTCATTGAAGACTTAATTTCGTTTAACATTGACCAAAAAGCAAATTCCAAATACTATCAAGTGCAGAAGTCATCAACAAGCTTTCTACAGCTTAGTTTGGTTGAGAGATAGAGCATGGAAACAGGCCCTTCGGCCCATCGAGTCCATGCCAACCATTCACACTAGCCCTATGTCATCCCACTCCCGACACTCTAGGGGGCAATTTACAGAGGGCCAATTAACCTACAAACACGCACAGCCTTGGGATGTGAGGGGAAACTGGAGCACATGAAGGAAACCCGAGGACATGCAAACTCCACACAGACAGCAGCTGAGATTAGGGTTGAGCCCGGGTCTGTGGTGCTGTGAGGCAGCAGCTCCACCAGCAGCTCCATGGTTACAACATGAAAACATATCAGTTTGGCAATACCTCAATGCATGGCATTAAACAGTTATAACACTATAAAGAACAAAGCTAAAACTGTTCCAATTCACTGCGTGGAATTGGCAGATGATTTCTAAAACAGCTCCATTATCATTAACCATGTCGAATTTACCATGTCTCAATCAGCAAAATGACACAATTGCACGATCATTTCTCCTGTTGTATGCAATGATGTTCACACATATCCCCGAATCTTTGACAAAATCCAACAAAATGGCCGCCACAGTGGCGCAGCGGTAGAGTTGCCACGTTACAGCGCCAGAGACACGGGCTCAATCCTGACTGTGGCTGCTTTCTATGTCAACTTCGAACATTCTCCCTGTGACCACTTGGGTTTTCTCTGGGTGCTCCGGTTTCCTCCCTCATCGGCTTTGTAGGTTAATTGGCTTTGGTAAGTTGTAAATTGTCCCTCGTTTGTAGGATAGAACATAGCGTACAGGGATCGCTGGTCGGCACGGACTCAGTGGGCTGAAGGGCCTGTTTTCGCGCTGTATCTCTAAAGTCTAAAGTAAAGTCTAAAGCCTAGCATTAATATTTGCATACACTTCATGTTCATACGTTATAGGAGCAGAATTAGGCCATTTGGCCCATCAAGTATACTCCGCCATTCAATCATGGCTGATCAATGAAACGAAACCTATCCATGTTCTCCAGAGATGCTGCCTGACCCGCTGAGTTACTCCAGCACTCTGTGAAACGTCACCTATCCATGTTCCCCAGAGATGCTGCCTGACCCGCTGAGTTACTCCAGCTCTGTGTCGTTCTTCAGTCAACTACATCATCAGCTTACTTAAATTGGGATATGAGTGTTCCTTAAGCAAGGAAAATAAGGTCATAAGAAATAGGAGTAGAATTAGGCCATTCAGCCCATCAAGTCTACTCCGCCATTCAATCATGGCTGATCTATCTCTCCCTCCGAACCCCATTCTCCTGCTTTCTCCCAATAACCCCTGACACCTGTACTAATCAAGAATCGATCTATCTCTGCCTTAAAAATATCCTCTGACTTGGCCTCCACAGATTCACCACCCTCTGACCAAATAAATTTCTCCTCATCTCCTTCCTAAACGTAAAAGGGATGGGGAAATGAGCACCATAGTTTGTCACACATTTCTTTCAAGAATGATTAAGCCATGTCGGTATGCTTAGCAACTTCCAGAAATGTCAGGGACATGTCTAGAAAACAATAATCAACTTGCGAGGAACGTTAGTGCTGGCAGAACCTGTGTTAAGTTAAATGAAAAAACCTGCAGATGCTGGAAATCTGAAATAAAAAGAGAAAATACTCACAGCATCTGTAGAAAAGGAAGCAATATTAATTTTTAGTTTAGTTTAGAGATACAGCGTGGAAACAGGCCCTTCGGCCCACCGGGTCCACACAGACCAGCGATCCCCACACACTAACACTACCCGACACACACTAGGGACAATTTACAGTTATACCAAGTCAATTAGCCTACAAACCTGTACGTCTTTGGAGTGTGGGAGGAAACCGAATATCTCGGAGAAAACCCACGCAGGTCACGGGGAGAACGTACAAACTCCGTACAGACAGCACCCGTAGTCGGGATCAAACCCGGGTCTCTGGCGCTGTAAGGCAGCAACTCTACCGCTGCACCACCCTAATGTTTTGTTTAATGTTTTAAGTTGAAAGCTGTTTATTTGACCTTTTGTGGTGAAGGGTCTTTGAGCTGAAATTCTTGCATCAGTCGTCTGCAGAACATTCTGTTTAGGAGCTGGGAGAGTGGTTTGGACAAAGAGCTTTTGACTTGAAAGATTTGATACTGTTTTTCTTCCCGACTTTGGATGTCGTCTGTGTTGAGTTTGCACATTCTCCCTGTGACCACGTGGGTTTCCTCTGGGTGCTCCGGTTTCCTCACACATCCCAAAGACGTGCGGGTTTGTAGTTCATTTGGCCTCTCTCAGTTGGCCTCTCTAGTGTGTAAGGAGTGGATGTGAAAGTGGGATAACGTGGAACTCATGGAGAATCAAGTCTGAAGAAGGGTCCCGACCTGAAACGTCACCTATCCATGTTCTCCAGAGATGCTGCCTGACCTGCTGAGTTACGCCAGCACTCTGTGAAACGTCACCTATCCATGTTCTCCAGAGATGCTGCCTGACCTGCTGAGTTACGCCAGCACTCTGTGAAACGTCACTTATCCATGTTCTCCAGAGATGCTGCCTGACCCGCTGAGTTACTCCAGCACTATGTGCCTTCTTTTGTAAACCAGCATTTGCAGTTCTTTGCTTTCACATTTCTCATGAGTTCTAAAACTTTCAAGTTAGATTCAGGTTGCAAAGTTTCAAAATGTCTACCATTTCAGTGGCAAGTGTGTTTTATTAGATCGCTACATTCTCAGACAGGTTTCAAGACGTAGATTGGTGGAGGTAACACATAAATTAATCAGGTTAAAGATCTCTCTGAAGCCAGCTGGAAGATTATGAATTATTCATATCCCATCTTCATCTGAACCAAACAGCAGTGGAACTATTTTTGGCCTGAATATCACCGTCCATTCTTGGAACCGGATTTAATGATTTACCTGGTAAACATTAATGTAAATTTGTGTGGATATTAAATTTAAAAGACCCATGAAAACGAGGTAAAGATGACTGCCAGTGGCAATACAATTTTTGAAATCGTATTGGAGTAGACGGATAAAACAATTAGCCCAGGAGTAAGTTCATCGGATTTCTGATTATCAACATTATTTGCAACGAATGGCTTGCAATTCAGTGTGTGCCTGGATAACATAGAAGTGCTTCACGCCTAAATAATGATGCTGCATTCCTGTTATTTCCACAAAATGGCGCTTTATAAAACCAGCAACTAGCTAAATACGACATTCGAGAAACGAGGAAAAGCAATCCAAAACGTTTTCTAAAGTTTAGGTTTATCACAGAGACACTTGCTTAAAATGCGTAAATATCATCTATATATCTCCACTATTCCGCCCAACCACTCTTGCAGAAAACGTCAGTAAGGAAAAACAAAACTGCAGATGCTGGTTTAAATGGAAGGTAGACACAAAATGCTGGAGTAACTCAGCGGGTCGGGCAGCATCTCGGGAGAGAAGGAATGGGTGACGTTTCGGGTCGCGACGTTTCGGGTTGAGTCTGAAGAAGGGCCTCGACCCAAAACGTCACCCATTCCTTCTCTCCCGAGATGCTGCCTGACCCGCTGAGTTACTCCAGCATTTTGTGTCGACCTAGCAGAAAACTTTCTTCACTTACTATTTCAGGAAGCGTCCTTCACTTACTGTGCAAGGAAATCATCATCTGGCTGACTTTCCGTTTATGGTCCTTGTGAACTTGTTGAACTGGCATTTGCTGGGAGTGGTTCCCACCCTGATTCACCACCTGGGCAGAACTGCTTTTTAAAAATAAGTTGGTTTCTTTATATTTCATTCTGATCACCGGCTATTTACAACGCAAGACAGATCCAACTGTAGTAGAATCCACCAGGAACTAAGTACTCTGCCAGCTCTCAGCTTGAGTGCACACACGGAGATAGATCTCAGGCTTGGCAAGCTCCTTCTCAACTCTTCCACTTTGAAGAGAATGACTCAGAATGGCTTCATTGCAGCTCAGGATCATGGAGCTATTTGGATATTTTGGACTTGCATCCTTCCAATCAGACAGTCAGTGAGGGGAAGAGCTGACAGCAGCCTTCATGAGCCATATATGTATTTTACGGGGCAGTTTGCAGATGGCAAGAAACCGGAGAAGGGGCTTACAAGTCAGGTCTTTTTCAAGAAGGATCAAACGTCGCATGTCACTTGCCGTGATAAACTGTGGCAGAGGGCAAGAGTCAAACTATAAAACATTTTGGGGCGAGCAAAAGAATTTAAAAGCACATGAAGAAAACTAGATAGACGATAGTGCCATAAAACAAGACTTCTAGGACAGAAGGCAACTTAGCTTAGAGATACAGTGCGGGAACAGGCCCACCGGGTCCGCACCGACCAGCGATCCCCACACATTAACATTATCCTACACACACTAAGGACAATTTACATTTATACCAAGCCAGTCAAACACAAAATGCTGGGGTAACTCAGCGGGACAGGCAGCATCTCTGGAGAGGAGGAATGGGTGACCTTTCGGGTCGAGACCCTTCCTCAGTCTGAAGAGGGGTCACGCCCCGAAACGTCACCCATTCCTTCTCTCCAGAGATGCTGCCTGTCCCGCTGAGTTACCCCAGCATTTTGTGTCTACCTTCGATTTAAACCAGCATCTGCAGTTCTTTCCTACACATTTATACCATGTCAATTAACATACAAACCTGCACGTCTTTGGAGTGTGGGAGGAAACCGAAGATCTCGGAGAAAACCCATGCAGGTCACGGGGAGAACGTACAAACTCCGTACAGACAGCACCCGTACTCAGGATGGAACCTGAGTCTCCGGCGCTGCAAGTGCTGTAAGGCAGCAACTCTACCGCCGCGCCACCAATTTAAACTTTTGGTAAAATAAAATATCTTTACTGTAGAAATTCATTTTCAGTCAAAAGAGAGTGTTATGTCCTTTCTGCACTGATGGTATTTATAAACGATGCTAGTTCATAAGTAGGTGTACATATGGAGGGGAAATGTTTCCTTTGCCTTGGTGCCTTATAATTGACATTCATTAGTCTTTCAACTGTACACTGATGGATAAATGAAGGCTTCTCCACTGCCTCCAATATTATCGTTCCCAACTCTATCTGCTTCCCGATATCCACAAATATTTAAAAGCCATTTGGACAGGTACATGGATAGGAAAGGTTTAGAGGTTGGGCCCAAACCTCTCCTGCATTGGTGCAGCACCCTCTCCCCTGCCCCACTCCTTCCCCCTCCCACCCTCCTCCCCCTCCCCCTTCTCCCCCTCCAACCCCTCCCCCTCCCTCCCCCCCCTCCCCTTCCCCCCTACCCCCTCCAACCCCTCCCCCTCCCTCCCTCCTCCCCCTCCCCCTTCTCCCCCTCCAACCCCTCCCCCTTCCCCTCCCCCTCAACCCCCCTTATCCTCCTTCCCTCCCTCCCACCCCTCTCCTTCCACCCCTCCCCCCTCCCTCCCCTTCCCCCCTACCCCCTCCAACCCCTCCCCCTCCCTCCCTCCTCCCCCTCCCCCTTCTCCCCCTCCAACCCCTCCCCCTTCCCCTCCCCCTCAACCCCCCTTATCCTCCTTCCCTCCCTCCCACCCCTCTCCTTCCCTAGGAGATAGATTTAAACCTTAAAATGTGAATAACTTAAAAGATTTAACACCGATTTCAATTAGCACCAAAGGGACGACGATGAGTAAGATGGGCCTCAAATTGTCGCGCTATCGTGTACCGTTTTGGCTGAACAAACAAATGGGAGATTTAGTGTATAGATGGGCTAAACGCAGGAAGGTGGGACTAGTGTAGATGGGGCCACACCAAAGATAGACACAAAATGCTGGAGTAACTCCACGGGACAGGCAGCATCTCTGGAGAGAAGGAATGGCTGACGTTTCAAGTCGAGATCCTTCTTCAGACTGCACCAATGTCTTGTACAACTGTAATATAACATGCCAACTTCCATATGTGCAGGAAGGAACTGTAGATGCTGGTTTACACTGAAGATAGACACAAAATGCAGGAGTAACTCAGCTGGACAGGCAGATCTCTGGAGAGAGGAATGGGTGACATTTTGGGTCGAGACACTTCTTCAGTCTGTCGGCGTGGTCTCAGCGGGTCAAAGGGCCTGTTCTCATGCTGTGTCCATAAAATGTTTAAAAAACATTAGGTACAGGTACATGGATAGGACAGGTTTAGAGAATAATGAGCCAAACGTGGGCAGGTGGGATTAGTGTAGGTGGAACATGTTGGTCAGCATGGGCAAGTTGGGCCGAATGGCCTGTTTCCAAGTTGTGTACTCATGTATTCACCTGAAAGCTATATATATCTATATATATATATGTAGCCTTTCACAATATTGCGCAGTTAGGTCTCCCTGTGATTGGTAATTACAGAAAAGGGAATGTAGCAAAATCCATCAGATCCATTTTTTTTAGTTTAGTTTAGAGATACAGCGCAGAAACAGGCCCTTCGGCCCACCGGGTCCAGGCCGCCCAGCGATCCCCGCACACTAACACTATCCTACACCCACTAGGGACAATTGTTACATTTACCAAGCCAATCAACCTACATACCTGTACGTCTTTGGACTGTGGGAGGAAACTGGTTCCCACTGGATATCGGAGAAAACTGGATATCGGAGAAAACCCACGCAGGTCATGGGGAGACCGTGCAAACTCCGTACAGACAGCACCCGTAGTCGGGATGGAACCCGGGTCTCCGGCGTTGCATTCGCTGTAAGCCAGCAACTCTACCGCTGCGCCACCGTGCCGCCCATTCCTTATGAAGTTTGACAGGGTAAGATTCCACCTCTGGCTGAGAAGATCAGGTGGAGAAGGATGAGGCTCGCTGGTCATCGCCACCGCCATCCTGAAACACCAGCAAGCAAGGCTGTGCTGTGGGGTCCCACCCGTGGGAGACGGGACCAAAGACCACCAAACAAGACCATGCTGAGGAAGCTGATGGAAGACGCATATGTAAAGACAAGAGAGGAGCTGGCCAGCTGTACGGAGGACAGAGATGTGTGGGGCGTCCATTACCAACCAGTGAGGTTGTCACAAACCAGCACCACTATTTTAAATCTTTAAAAATTGACAGGGTAGATTGTTCACTTGAGATGCAGTCCATGTTTTTCAAGGGAATGCACATTCAATGTTTAACCACCAGATGGCAGTGAATCATGGTGCTCACAGATCAGCGGAGGCTGGAGAGCAAAGATTTGTGGCAACATCCACCGTAAGACTGATGAAGGACCTGGGGATCAGCGGACAAGCCCTACGCCAGGCTATCAAGGAAACATCACGGGTGGCAGAGCGCAGTAGCCAGTGGCTCTGGCTGAAGAGGAAAGACCCCATCTGGTCTCCCAAATAAGCCGGCTAGGCAGATGCAGAGGGGGGTGGTTCTGGGACGCCAGAATGCACTGCTGAGCCTACTGGAGACGTCGTGGGTCCAATCAGCGAAACGTCGATGAAAGTAGGTGCCCACTTGATAACCCCAATGACGTGTCTGCCTAGCCTTTCTCAACATCGGAGTAGCATAGGTGAGTGCATAAGCCTCCCATCACCACCGGGAGCAAGTTGACATTTGGCACTTTGGATTTCTAACATCTTGTCCTGTGTATTTGGAAACATCAGTGGATGAGGTTGAGATTTGTTGTCGCATGTACCAAAGTAGAATAAGAAGCTTTGTTTTGAATGCTATCCCATCAGATTAGACAATACCATACATAACACCAAGCACAATCGGTAGAGCAAAGGGGAAGAGCTGAGGCTGTATACGGCGCTGGTCAGACCGCGTTTGGTCCCCATATCTGAGGAAGGATGTGCCGGCTCTGGAGAGGGTCCAGAGGAGGTTTTCAAGAATGATCCCAGGAATGAGTGGGTTAACCTATGATGAGCGTTTGTCAGCACTGGGCCTGTACTCGCTGGAGTTTAGAAGAATGAGGGGGGACCTCATTGAAACATACAGAATAGTGAAAGGCTTGGATGGAGTGGATGTGGAGAGGATGTTTCCACTAGTGGTAGAGTCTAGGAGTAGAGGTCACAGCCGCACAATTAAAGGGTGCTCTTTTAGGAAGGAGGTGAGGAGGAACTTCTTTAGTCAGAGGGTAGTTAATCTGTGGAACATTGCCACAGAAGGCCACAGAAGTCACTGAAAGTAAGGGTGCAGGTTCAGCAGGCAGTGAAGAAAGCTAAGGGCATGTTGGCCTTCTTAACGAGAGGATTTGAGTACAGGAGCAAAGAAGTCCTTCTGCAGTTGTACAGGGCCCTGGTGAGACCGCACCTGGAGTATTGCGTGTAGTTTTGGTCTTCTAATTTGAGGAAGAACGTCCTTGCTATTGAGGCAGTGCAGCGTAGGTTCACAAGGTTAATCCCTGGGTTGGAGGGACTGTCATACGAGGAAAGATTGGAAAGACTGGGCTTGTATTCACTGGAGTTTAGAAGGATGAGAGGGGATCCTTTAGAGACCTAACAGTGCCCGGCGCGGCTCGGCCGCGGGGCCTTCCATCGCCCGGTACGGCCGCGGGACGGTTCAGCGCTCGGTGCGGCTCGGCCGCGGGGCCTTCCATCGCCCGGCGCGGCCGCGGGGCCTTCCATCGCCCGGCGCGGCCGCGGGGCCTTCCATCGCCCGGCGCGGCCGCGGGGCCTTCCATCGCCCGGCGCGGCCGCGGGGCCTTCCATCGCCCGGCGCGGCCGCGGGGCCTTCCATCGCCCGGTGCGGCTCGGCCGCGGAACGGTTCAGCGCCCGGCGCGGCCGCGGGGCCTTCATCACCCGGCGCGGCTCGGCTGCGGGACTTAACATCGCCGGCGCGGCTCGGCCGTGGGACGTTTCAGTGCCCGGTGCGGCTCGGTCGCGGGACTTAGCAGCGGCCGCGGGGCCTTCCATCGCCCGGCGCGGCTCGGCCGCTGGACTTAACATCGCCCGGTGCGGCCGCGGGACGTTTCGGTGCCCGGGGCGGCTCGGCCGCGGGGACTTCCATCCCCTTGCCTCGGTAGGGGTCGAGCTGCCTGTCCGTGGGTGCGGGGGGGGGGGAAGAGAGTGGAAGTTTTGTTGCCTTCCATCACAGTGATGGATGTTTGTGTTTGGAGTCACTGTGATGGATGTTTGTGTTGGGGTCGTGTGTTCTGTGTTCTGTTCTTTTGTTTTTTGCTGTGTCTTGTGACTGCTGAAATTTAGTTCGGTATTTATACCGAACGACAATAAAGTTCTGTTATACTGTTATACTGTTATTTGTGGATTTCTCTGCCACAGAGGGCAGTGGAGGCCAATTCACTGGATGAATTTAAAAGAGAGTTAGATAGAGCTCTAGGGGCTAGCGGAATCAAGGGATGTGGGGAGAAGGCAGGCACGGGTTACTGATTGTGGATGATCAGCCATGACCACAATGAATGGCGGTGCAGGCTCGAAGGGCTGAATAGCCTCCTCCTGCACCTATTTTCTATGTTTCTATGTTTCTAAGGCTGTGGAAGCCAAGTCAGTGGATATTTTTAAGGCAGAGATAGACAAATTCTTGATTAGAACGGGTATCAAGGGTTATGGGGAGAAGGCAGGAAAATGGGAGTAGGAGGCAATTTGCCATGATTGAATGGTGGCGTGGACTCGATGGGCTGAATGGCCTAATTCTACTCCTATAACTATAACTAGGCAGAGTGCAGAATATAGTTCTCAGCATCGTAGCGCCTCAGTTCCATGGACAAAGTGCAAAGTATTTCCATCAGGTTTCCCCTCAGTCTCCAGCATTCCAGAGAAAACTCTGCATGTCTGTCCACCCACTCCCTATAGTTAATGCCCCCTAATCCAGGCATCTTTCTGATAAACCTCCTCTGCACCCTTTAGTCTCCAAATTTGAGGAAGGATATTCTTGCTATTGAGGGCGTGCAGCGTAGGTTTACTAGGTTAATTCCCGGAATGGCGGGACTGTCATATGTTGAAAGACTGGAGCGACTAGGCTTGTATACACTGGAATTTGGAAGGATGAGAGGGGATCTTATCGAAACGTATAAGATTATTAAGGGGTTGGACACGTTAGAGGCAGGAAACATGTTCCCAATGTTGGGGGAGTCCAGAACAAGGGGCCACAGTTTAAGAATAAGGGGTAGGCCATTTAGAACAGAGATGAGGAAAAACCTTTTCAGTCAGAGAGTTGTGAATCTGTGGAATTCTCTGCCTCAGAAGGCAGTGGAGGCCAATTCTCTGAATGCATTCAAGAGAGAGCTGAATAGAGCTCAAGGATAGCGGAGTCAGGGGGTATGGGGAGAAGGCAGGAACGGGGTACTGATTGAGAATGATCAGCCATGATCACATTGAGTGGCAGTGCTGGCTCAAAGGGCCGAATGGCCTCCTCCTGTACCTATTGTCTATCCACATCCCTCATGTAATGGGGTGACCAGAAATGCACGTAATACTCCAAATGCAGCCTAACCAACGTGTTATAAAGCTGCATCGTGACCTCCAGACCTGTGTGGCACGGTGGCGCAGCAGTAGAGTTGCTGCCTTACAGCGCCAGAGACCCATGTTCAATCCTGACTACGGGTGCTGTCTGTACGGAGTTTGTACGTTCTCCCTGTGACCTGCGTGGGTTTTCTCCGGGATCTTCGGTTTTCTCCCACACTCCAAAGAGGTTTGTAGGTTCATTGGCTTGGTGTAAAATGTAAAATTGTCCCTAGTGCGTGTAGGATAGTGTTAGTGTGCGGGGATCGCTGGTCAGTGCGGACTTGGTGGGCTGAAGGGCCTGTTTTCGTGCTGTATCTCCAAATAAAAGCAGACATGCCATAAGCCTTGGTTACCACTCTCTCCACTTGTCTTGCCACTTTCAGGGGGTTATGGACCTGGACTCCAAGATCCCTCTGTACATGAATGCCGTTAATGCTGTACAAATGTTACACTAGTTCATAAAAAACTGCTCATCCTCTGAAATCAAATGAATCAAATTACTGTTAACTTCAGCCTTTGCAGATCTTTGAGAAGGCTCGAACGTGTCCCGGTGCAAAAGAAGGAAACTCAACGATATCTCCGATTGCTTGGACTATACTGTACATTAGAGTCATCGAGTGATACAGTGTGGAAACAGGCCCTTCGGCCCAACTCGCCCACAGCGGCCAACAATGTCCCAGCTACACTAGTCCCACCTGCCTGCGCTTGGTCCATATCCCTCCAAACCTGTCCTATCCATGTACCTGTCTCACTGTTTCTTAAACGATGGGATAGTCCCAGCCTCAACTACCTCCTCTGGCAGCTTGTTCCATACACCCACCACCCTCTGTGTGAAAAAGTTGCCCCTCACATTCCTATTAAATCTTTTCCCCTTCACCTTGAACCTGTGTCCTCTGGTCCTCGATTCCCTTACTCTGGGCAAGAGACTCTGTGCATCTACCCGATCTATTCCTCTCATGATTTTGTACACCTCTATAAGATCTCCCCTCATCCTCCTGCGCTCCATGGAATAGAGACCCAGCCTACTCAACCTCTCCCTGTAGCTCACACCCTCTAGTCCTGGCAACATCCCAGTGAGTAAATAATAGTGCTGTTTTGTAACATTATGTTTCCATTGTTGCAGATTACCTTACTCACTCATTAATTACGAGCAATTTGAAATCATCATAACAAAGAAATATATCAAGAAACTTTAAATAAAAAGTTTAAAAAAATGAAAAATCATGTTCGAAGATGCTGCCCTGCCCACTTGTTCACCCATTCCTTCTCTCCTAGATGCTGCCTGACCTGCTGAGTTACTCCAGCATTGTGTGAATATTCCTTCTCTCCTAGATGCTGCCTGACCTGCTGAGTTACTCCAGCATTTTGTGATACCTGCCCACTTATTTGTGGTTCATGATATTTCTCAGCCAAAACATTAAGACCTGATGAGCCAAAACATTATGGCCACCTGCCTAATATTCTGTTGGTCCTCCGTGTGCAGCCCCATACGCAGCAGGGTGCGATGCACTGTGTATTGTGACACATTCCTCCCGTGACCACCATTAACATTTTCTGTGACTTGTGCCACAGTCGACCTTCTGTCGGTTCGGACCAGACGGGATAGCCTTCGTTGCCCTCGCGCATCGATGAGCCTTGGGCACCCAACACCCTGTCTGTCGCCGGTTTGTGGTTTGTCCCTCCTCGGACCACTGTCGGTAGGTACTCACCACTGCTGACCGGGTGCACCCCACAAGCCTTGCCGTTTCAGAGATGCTCTGACCCAGTCGTCTGGAACAGAACAATTTGGCCCTTGTCAAAGTCGCTCAGAGTCACCCATTCTTTCTCTCCTGAGATGCTGCCTGACCCGCTGAGTTACTCCAGCACTCTGTGAAACGTCACCTATCCATGTTCTCCACAGATGCTGCCTGACCCGCTGAGTTACTCCAGCACTCTGTGAAACGTCACCTATCCATGTTCTCCACAGATGCTGCCTGACCCGCTGAGTTACTCCAGCACTCTGTGAAACGTCACCTATCCATGTTCTCCACAGATGCTGCCTGACCCGCTGAGTTACTCCAGCACTCTGTGAAACGTCACCTATCCATGTTCTCCACAGATGCTGCCTGACCCGCTGAGTTACTCCCGCGCTCTGTGTCTATCTCCTGAATCTTTCATGTCCTCTTTTGAATAATTCCTTTGTTAAATACGCTGCCTTTCCTGGATGCGTCGAAGCAGAACTGCAGCTACGACAGACCATGTTGGAAGTCTGCATGCGGAGATAACTAAAAATACCAGTGCTTCAAAGCTTCTCATAAGGTCACAAGGGATAGGAGCAGAATTGGGCCATTCGGCCCATCAAGTCTACTCAGCCATTCAATCGTGGCTGATCTATCTCTCCCCCCCCCCCCCCCCCCAATCCAATCTCAGAGACCTGAAACATAGAAACATAGACAATAGGTGCAGGAGGAGGCCATTTGGCCCTTCGAGCCAGCATTGCCATTCAATGTGATCATGGCTGATCATCCAAAATCAGTAGCCTGTTCCTGCTTTTTCCCCATACCCCTTGATTCCTTTAGCCCTAAGAGCTCTATCTAACTCTCTCTTGAAAATATTCAGTGAATTGGCCTCCTGTGGCAGAGAATCCCACAGATTCACAACTCTCTGGGTGGACACGTACCCACTGATTGACCGCATTGCAGCCTGACAATAACAGCAGATGGATGTCAACACAACCTGTGCATCTTAGTGGGGGACAGCAATGCCACCTACCTCCCTCCTGGGCACCCAGCACGTTCAGAGCATAAGCCATTGCGTTTGAGAAGGTGGTGGCCTCCTCCTTGCTGGCAAAGTTCAGGCCGTACACCTGCCTGGCATCGCGCCATTGGTGAAACGTAGGTGTCGCCTGGTTGTACTTCAGCCCCTTGACGATGGAGTAATTGATCACGACCTACAAGACAAAATGGCAGAGGACATCGTGAGAGATGTAGGCGCCTTGTGGCAGTGAATGCAGAGCAATAGGGTAGTTCTGATAACTCTGCAGCAAGGAAACAAGCAACAAGCTGTATCTTCAGCACAGGGTGCTCTGCCTCAGCAGTGGAACCGGGGCAATCAGTCGATGGGTGCAGCTGTAAGTTCTGACTCCCAGCTGTTCCCACACACGTCTTTTAGTTTAGTTTAGAGATACAGTGTGGAAATATACATGGTTTGCACAGTGGTAGTGTTAAATGCTCACGTTATATGTTATTAGGGTCATAAGTGATTGAAGTAGAATTAGGCCATTCGGCCCATCAAGTCTACTCCGCCATTCAATCATGGCTGATCTATCTCTCCGTCCTAACCACATTCTCCTGCCGTCTCCCCATAACATCTGACTTCCGCACTAATCAAGAATCCATCTCTCCGCCTCAAAAATATCCACAGACGTGGTCTAGACAGCCCTCTGTGGCAAAGAATTCCACAGATTCACCTCCCTCTGACTAAAGATATTCCTCCTCATCTCCTTCCTAAAGGAACGTCCTTAAATTCTGAGGCTGTGATCCCTAGACCTAGTCTCTCCCACTAGTGGAAACATCCTCTCCACACCCACTCTATCCAAGCCTTTCACTATTCTGTATGTTTCAATAAGGTCCCCCCTCATTCTTCTAAACTCCAGCGAGTACAGGCCCAGTGCCAACAGATGTTGGAATATAATAATGGCCCAACCTCCCTGTGTACTTGATGTATTTTGGGCTGTAAGAGCCCTGTGTACTTGATGTATTTTGGGCTGTAAGAGCCCTGCTGTACTTGATGTATTTTGTATGAGGAACAGGGGTCTCCAGATTCACTGTTATAGCACTCACACTCTCTAGACTTTAAAGATGCAGCTTGGAAACAGGGCCAGGCGTAGGTCACAGGGAGAACGTGCAAACTCCGTGCAGACAGTACCCGTGGTCAGGATCCAGCCCGGGTCTGCGGCATTGTGAAGCAGCAACTCTACCGCCCTTGAGGTCCTGGATTCACGGACCATAGTCAGTCTGGCTGAGCTGATAATGTGGGCACAGGTGTAACCACATGACCGCAGGATGGGCCAGCCTTCCCTGGCTTGGCACCCTAGCCACTGGATACAGTGTGTGGTGTGGTAGCAGGATTCCCAGATACTTGTACAATCTGACAGGGACCGCGATGAGAATGCTCCTGCTATGCCCCCCTACATGATCACCCTCTGCTACCTCAGCGTTTGAAATCACGCGGAAGTTTCCTCTCTTCTGTCCATCCCCTGGATTGCAGTGCATCGTCCAGAAGGCTCAAACTCTGGGAAGAGAGAGGAGAGAAATCTCCGGAAGACACTCACATGGCAATCGATTCCTCTGAGAAACTCCCAGCAGGTTCCGACCAACCGTGGATAACCTGGTGCAGTCTCAACAGACAGCGGACAGGCACGGGGAGGAGCAAACCGAACATGCTGGTGGGGATGCACTGAAGATGCGGCAGACTGCCAGTGTGGACAGGGCCTCCAGAATGTGGAACATCTCCTGAGCTGTGACATGCTGCATGACACACGCACTGTAAAGGATCTTGCCGAGGCCAATGACGTGGCACTAAGATTGGCAAACAGCTGTGTGATGACACAAAATAAATAAATAAGACCATTTGTGCGGCATGGTGGCGCAGCGGTAGAGTTGCTGCCTTACAGCGAATGCAGCGCCGGAGACCCGGGTTCCATCCCGACTACGGGTGCTGTCTGTACGGAGTTTGTACGTTCTCCCCGTGACCTGTGTGGGTTTTCTCGGAGATCTTCGGTTTCCTCCCACACTCCAAAGACGTACAGGTTTGTAGATTAATTAGCTTGGTAAATGTAAAAATTGTCCCTAGTGGGTGTAGGATAGTGTTAGTGTGCGGGGATCGCTGGTCGGCGTGGACCTGGTGGGCCATAAGGGCCTGTTTCCTCACTGCATCTCTAAACTAAACTGAAAAACGAAACTAGATTTGCCAATGGTTCCTGGCAACACCCTTAAACTCACCATTACCATGGTACTTAGTTTAGTTTAGTTGAGAGATACAGCGCGGAAACAGGCCCTTCGGCCCACCGGGTCCGCGCCAACCAGCGATCCCCGCACAGTAACACTATCCTACACACACTAGGGACAATTTTTACATTTACCAAGACAATTAACCTACAAACCTGCACGTCTTTGGAGTGTGGGAGGAAACGAAGATCTCGGAGAAAACCCACGCAGGGAGAACGTACAAACTCCGTACAGACAGCACCCGTAGTCGGGATGGAACCCGGGTCTCCGGCGCTGCATTCGCTGTAAGGCAGCAACTCTACTGCTGCACCACCGTGACCGGCCATAGTTGAATGATAGTTGAATGAGCAATTGATTCATCTCTTTAAAAACGC
The DNA here is from genome assembly GCF_053455715.1 of Rhinoraja longicauda. Taxonomy (NCBI): domain Eukaryota; kingdom Metazoa; phylum Chordata; class Chondrichthyes; order Rajiformes; family Arhynchobatidae; genus Rhinoraja; species Rhinoraja longicauda. The sequence goes on along the minus strand of NC_135962.1, from coordinate 1,756,323 downwards.
AGCTGCTACCACAGATTGTAGAACCAAGGAACTGCAGATGCTGGTTTACAAAGGGACACAGTGTGCTGGAGTAACTCAGTGGGTCAGGCAGCATCTCTGGAGAACATGGATAGGTGATGTTTTAGGTTGGGATGGAAACTGTATCCATGCTTTCCAGAGATGCTGCCTGACCTGCTGATTACTCTGGCACTTGATGTCATTTTCCTTGCAGTTCCTTGGTTCTACAACAATCAACAAATAGATTGCCATTTTTAATATGTTGTGTACTGATGGGGGAAGAGTCATCTATACGCAGTGGACGTTGCTGTGGTGGCCATCTTCTGCCTGGCATTGGGTACATTCCAAAGGGTCCACTGTGTTGACTTAAAAAACTGGCAAAACCTTTGTGGCCTTTCCCAAAAGGATTAGCCGTTCCAAAACTGACAAATCAAGAACTACTGGGGACTGGGAAACACAGCCTTGAAAATTCATGGCAGTAATCAGTGATGACAGAGTGTGGAAATAATGAACTGCAGATGGTGGTTTACAAAGAAAGACACAAAGTGCTGGAGTATCAGAGCTAGTCAGGCAGCATCTCTGGGAAACATGGATAGGTGATGTTTTGGTTCAGGACCCTTCTTCAGACTGATTGTGGGGGATCATAGGGCGCGCAGCGGTAGAGTTGCTGCCTTACAGCGAATGCAGCGCCGGAGACCCGGGTTCACTCCGTGCTGCCTGTACGGAGTTTGTACGTTCTCCCCGTGACATGCGTGGGTTTTCTCCGAGATCTTCGGTTTCCTCCCACACTCCAAAGACGTGCAGGTTTGTAGGTTAATTGGCTTGGGTTTGTACACTTGGTATAATTGTAAATTGTCCCTCGTGGGTGTAGGATAATGTTAATGTGCGGGGATCGCTGGTCGGTGTGGACTCGGTGGGCCGAAGGGCCTGTTTCCGCACTGTATCTCTAAACTAAAATCATGATGGAGTGTTTTGAGTCAGGGCCCTTGTTCAGACTGACTGACGGGGATCATGATGGTGTGTTTGCCTCTCGTTGAGCTATGTTCATCCTTTGAGGCGAGGCAAGGAATCCCACAGATTCACCACCCTCTGACTAAGGAAATTCCTCCTTATCTCCTTTCTAAAGGAGCGTCCTTTAATTCTGAGGCTGTGCCCTCTGGTCCTAGACACTCCCACTAGTGGAAACACCCTCTCCACATCCACTCTATCCAAGCCTTCCACTATTTGGTACATTTCAATTAGATAATTTATTCAACAGTAAATTCGAGAATACAGAGAACAATAAAGACGTTGGCAAATATTGTTCAGATAAACATGCTTTGCAACTGCAAAGGGAAGTGGCAACTTTCCAGTGACCTTTGCCAATTCCCAGACCTAAAGTTGCACCATTTTATAATGTTTATACTTCTTCAATGAAAATACAACTTCACATTTACCCAGTCCTATCAGGCAAGAGGCACAGAAATGTGAAATCACATTACTCCAGATTCAGGGGCAGTTTCTTCCCAGCTGTTATCAGACAACTCAACCATCCTACCACCAACTAGAGTGCGGTCCTGAGCTACCATCTACCTCATTAGAAACCCTCGGACTATCTTTAATCGGACTCTACTGGACTTTACCCTGCACTAAACGTTATTCCCTTTATCATGTATCTGTACACAGTGGACGGCTCGATTGTAAACATGTTTTGTCTTTCTGCTGACTGATTAGCACGCAACAAAAGCTTTTCACTGTATATCGGTACACATGACAATAAACTAAACTAACAAACAATATTAGGGAGTAACCGATTCATCAACCACATGTTTAAAAGAGAATGTTGTGGCTAACACATCTACAATCTCATGACAGCATAACTGAAGAATGTGAAGGCTTCCCAATATTTGTTTTGAGATGTCCTTGTTTTTACAACAAGCAGAAGTTCATAAGTGATAGGAGCAGAATTAGGCCATTCGGCCCTTCGAGTCTACTCTGCTATTCAATCATGGCTGATCTATCTCTCCCTCCTAACCCCATTCTCCTGCCTTCTCCACATAACCCCTGACACTCGTACTAATCAAGAATCTGTCAATCTCCACCTTAAAATTACCCATTGTCGGCCTCCACAGCCTTCTGTGGCAAAGAATTCCACAGATTCACCGCACTCAGACTAAAGAAACTCCTCCTCATCTCCTTCCTACAACAACGTCCTTTAATTCTGAGGCTATCACCTCTAGTCCCAGACTCTCCCACCAGTGGAAACATCCTCTCCACATCCACTCTATTCAGGCCTTTCACTATTTAGTTTAGTTTAGTTTAGAGATACAGTGCAGAAACAGGCCCCTTCGGCCCACCGGGTCCGCGCCGACCAGCGAACCCGCACATTAACACTATCCTACACACACTAGGGACAGTTTTTTACATTTACCAAACCAATTAATCTACAAACCTGCACGTCTTTGGAGTGTGGGAGGAAACCAAAGATCTCAGAGAAAACCCACGCAGGTCACGGGGAGAACGTACAAACTCCGTACAGACAGCGCCCGTAGTCGGGATGGAACCCAGGTCTCCGGCGCTGCATTCGCTGTAAGGCAGCAACTCTACCGCTGTGCCACAATTCTGTATGTTTCAATGAGGTCCCCCCCTCATTCTTCTAAACTCCAGCGAGTACAGGCCCAGTGCCGACAAACGCTCATCATTGGTTAACCCACTCATTCCTGGGATCATTCTCATAAACCACCAGGACCCTCTCCAGAGCCGGCACATCATTCCTCAGATATGGGGCCCAAAACTGCTCACAATATTCCAAATGCGGCCTGACCAGCGCCTCATACAGCCTGAAGACACTGTTTGAAACATTACCAGAAGTTCCTCCATTAATATTTTTTAAATAGGCCTTCAGAGTAGATAGTTATGAAGGGATATCGAGATTAATTGCAGTGAAAATTATGCACAAGTGATTTATGTAATGATAGTTGACAAAGAATCAGTTTTTGCCTCAAGGGTATAATAGCCGAAGGTTCTGGTCCTGTAAGTCTTTGGGAAGTAGACATGGAATGCTGGAGTAATCTGGAGCACCTGCAGTTCCTTCCTACACCGTCTTTGGGAAGTTAAACGTTTCGGGCAGCACAGTGGTACAGCAGTAGAGTTGCTGCCTCACAGCGGCAGGTTCAATCCTGACTACGGGTGCTGTCTGTAGGGAGTTTGTACCTTCTCCCCGTGACCTGCCTGGGTTTTCTACAGATGCTTCGGTTTCTTTCCACACTCCGAAGATGTACAGGTTTGTAGGTTAATTGGTTTGTGTAAATTGTAAATTGTCCCTCGTGTGTGTGGGGTAGTGTGAGTGTGCGGGGATCGCTGGTCGGCGCGGACCCGAAGGCACTGTTTCCACGCTGTATCTCTAAAGCCTAGAGGACAGGGGTCTCACTTGGTTCATTCCATTGACTATCAACGTGAGGACCCCGCTGCCGGGGGAAGGGAAAAAGGAGGACCTGGTGTGGGGAGACCACCGGGGGGGCGGGGGTGGTGGGGAGAACAAAAGTAGACCTGGCGCGAGGGGATACTTTGTAACTTTGTCAGCGCCCTTTATGTGGCAACTATTTTCATACCTTGGGTTTGCAAGCAAAGAATTTCACTGTTACTTGTCACATGTGACAATAAAGTATTCATTCATTCGTTCATCAATATGTTCCTGATTGTGACATTGTTGAAATTAAAATTACATTTTGCCCTTTGGTATTACCTTTCCATACTTTATAAAGCAAAGAATGCCAACCAGATAAGAGTCAGTCCCATCTCCAACCCTATTTCTTTTCCCTCCATTGACACAATCAGTCTGAAGAAGGGTCCTGACCCCAGGCGTCACCTATCCGTGTTTTCCACAGATGCTGCCTGACCCGCTGAGTTACTCCAGCACTCTGTGAAACGTCACCTATCCATGTTCTCCACAGATGCTGCCTGACCCCTGAGTTATTCCAGCGCTGTGTCGTTCTTCAGTCAACTACATCATCAGCTTACTTAAATTGGGATATGAGTGTTCCTTAAGCAAGGAAAATAAGATAATAAGAAATAAGAGTAGAATTAGGCCATTTGGCCCATCAAGTCTACTCCGCCATTCAATCATGGCTGATCTATCTCTCACTCCTAACCCCATTCTCCTGCCTCTGACACCTGTACTAATCAAGAATCTATCTATCTCTGCCTTAAAAATATCCACTGACTTGACCTCCACAGCCTTCTGTGGCAAAGAATTCCACGGATTCACCACCCTCTGACTAAAGAAATCCCTCCTCATCTCCTTCCTAAAAGAACGTCCTTTTAATTCTGAGGCTGTGACCTCCGGTCCTAGACTCTCCCACTAGTGGAAACATCCTCTCCACATCCACTCTATCCAAGCCTTTCACTATTCTGTATGTTTCAATGAGGTCCCCCCTCATGCTTCTAAACTCCAGCGAGTACAGGCCCAGTGCTGACAAATGCTCATCATATGTTAACCCACTCATTCCTGGGATCATTCTTGTAAACATCCTCTGGACCCTCTCCAGAGCCAGTACATCCTTCCTCAGATACGGGGCCCAAAACTGCTCACACAATTGTGATTCAGTAGCATTAGGGATTGAAGAGTTGGGTTGAGGTTGGAAATGAAGAGTCAGTCTTTGAATTGCTATTTAAGGCTGAAAAATATTAAATACATGAGAATATTACCTTCAATGAAGCATGCTGCAGGTTATGTGGTCTCAGTGGAGCAGTGTACCTGATGTTATATTCCATAATGATCTGCTTTAGATTAGTTTAGCTTAAAGATACTGCGCGGAAACAGGCCCTTCAGCCCACCGAGTCTGTGCCCAGCAGCAGTCACCCTCCTGTACACTAGCATTATCCTACACTCACTAGGGACAATTTACAAATTTCACCAAAGCCAATTAACCTACAAATCTGTGTGTCTTTGGAGTGTGGGAGGAAACCGGAGCACCCGGAGAAAACCCATGTGGTTTTCACAGGAGAACGTACAAACTCCATACAGACTGAAGGTGGACACAAAATGCTGGAGTAACTCAGCAGGTCAGGCAGCATCTCAGGAGAGAAGGAATGGGTGAGGTTTCGGGTCTTCTTCTGAAGAAGGGTCTCGACCCGAAACGTCAACCATTTCTTCTCTCCTGAGATGCTGCCTGACCCGCTGAGTTACTCCAGCATTTTGAGTCTACCTCCAATTTGAACCAGCATCTGCAGTTATTTTCCTACACAACTCTGTACAGACAGCACCCCTAGTCAGGTTCGAACCCGGGTAAGGCAGCAACTCCACTAATTCATTAAGATTTGTTCTGTCAATTAAGAACATGGGGAGAACGTACAAACTACACACAGACAGCAAAGGAGGTCAGGATGGAACCCGGGTCTCTGACGATGTAAGTAGCTTTGCGTCACTGTGCCACCATTAGCCTTTTAATCATTTGAAGCTGTGTTACCCTGCAAAATAGTCTTTGACCAAGCTTCACAGAGTGAAAGATAGAGCAGAGAAAAGAGGAAAACCTACAAACGTTGGAAATATGAGGACACTGTGCTGGTGAACTAAACATTGCATCTGGAAACAGGCCCTTTGGCCCACCGAGTCCAGGCCGACCATCCATTCACACTAGTTCTCTGTTATCCAACTTCCCCATCCACTCGAACGTAGACACAAAATGCTGGAACAACTCAGCGGGTCAGGCAGCACCTCGGGAGACAAAGAATGCCATTTCTTCTCCCCAGAGATGCTGCCTGACCGGCTGAGTTGCTCCAGCATTTTGTGTCTACCTTCGATTTAAACCAGCATCTGCAGTTTTGTTTCCTACATACCTTTCCCATCCACTCCATGCACACTAGGGACAATTCTTTACAGAGTAAAGGGCCTGTCACACTCGGCGATCGTTTCACTCAACACCTCCGCTCAGTCCGCCTTAACCGACCCGATCTCCTGGTGGCTCAGCACATCAACTCCCTCTCCCGATCCCAATCTGACCTTTCTGTCATGGGCCTCCTCCATTGTCAGAGTGAGGCCCAGCGCAAATTGGAGGAACAGCATCTCATATTTCGCTTGGGCAGTTTACACCCCAGCAGTATGAACATTGACTTCTCTTGAGAATGATCAGCCATGATCACATTGAATGGCGGTGCTGGCTCGAAGGGCCGAATGGCCTCCTCCTGCACCTATTGTCTATTGTATAACTTCAGATAGTTTCTCTTTCCCTCTCTCTCTCTCTCCATCCCCTCCCCCTTCCCAGTTCTCCCACTATTCTCTCTGTGACTACATTCTACCTTTGTCCCACCCCCTCCCCCGACATCAGTCTGAAGAAGGGTCTCGACCCGAAACGTCCCCCATTCCTTCTCTCCAGAGATGCTGCCTGAGTTACTCCAGCATTCTGTGCCAACCTTTTGATGATACTTCTTTGTCACAGGTACCTAGGTACAGATTAATTTCCTTTTTGCATACAATTCAGTAAAATCTTACAATAGATAGGCACAACCACAGCCAGGTATGAGGGTGTTCTGTAGGTAAATGCACAAAAGGTAACCATGCATCACTAGAAGCACATAAAACTCTTTCCTTATGGTTACCATTTGGGCTGGAAATAGTTGCCAGCAGGGTTAATGGGGAGAAGGCAGGAGAAAGGGGTTAGGAGGGAGAGATAGGCCAGCCATGATTGAATGGCGGAGTCGACTTGATGGGCCGAATGGCTTCATTCTGCTCCTATCACTTATGAACTATGAACATGTACGAAACATCTTCTGTGCAAATGGAGCATAAAATGGGTGCAAACCTCTAGAGAGGAGTTCCAAACTAATGTGCCAACACAACCAGGATTGCTGCAAATGTAAATGAATTATTCACTGGAGTTTAGAAGGATGAGAGGGGATCTTATAGAAACTTATACAACTATAAAAGGACAGGACAAGCTAGATGCAGGAAAAATGTTCCCAGTGTTGGGCGATTCCAGAACCAGGGGCCACACAGTCTAAGAATAAAGGGGAGGCCATTTAAAACTGAGGTGAGAAAAAACTTTTTCATCCAGAGAGTTGTGAATTTGTAGAATTCTCTGCCACAGAGGGCAGTGGAGGCCAATTCACTGGATGAATTTAAGAGAGAGTTAGATAGAGCTCTAGGGGCTAGCGGAATCAAGGGATATGGGGAGAAGGCAGGCACGGGTTACTGATTGTGGATGATCAGCCATGATCACAATGAATGGCGGTGCTGGTTCGAAGGGCCAAATGGCCTCCTCCTGCACCTGTTTTCTACGTTTCTCGGAATCAATCATCAATTCTTGGCGGAGGTACAGAGTGCGTGTGTGAAGATGAAGTGAATCATGTCTACCTACTTGCTGGTCCTGTAGCTTCATGCCGACCACTCTGAAGGTGTTGTTGGAGGTGTTATGGTAGATGTTCACCCGACTGAAGCCTTGTTGTCCAGGTTTGGCTGGGATCCATTTTTTGCTTGAATCATCATAGACCATCACGGAGGCACGTGCTTGGCAGATGCTCTGTTCACTGCAAGGAAAGAACGGGTGACCATTATATCCAAGCAACCCAACACATCTTCAAAAAGGGACGCGGGGATACAGCTCGTTTCAACATCAGTGCGTTTCTCTGGAATCTTTTCTAGAGGATTATCCACGTCGGTGAAGATCTTACATAAGTCAACATTTAACAAACATATCGGCGAGGCCAAGCGCAGGCTCGGCGATCGTTTCGCTGAACACCTTCGCTCAGCCAGCCTGAACCTACCTGATCTCCCAGTTGCTGGACACTTTAACTCCCCCTCCCATTCCCACACTGACCTTTCTGTCCTGGGCCTCCTCCATTGTCAGAGTGAGGCCCAGCGCAAATTGGAAGAACAGCACCTCATATTTTGCTTGGGCAGCTTACACCCCAGCGGTATGAACATTGACGTGTCTAACTTCAAGTAGCCCTTGTTTTCCCTCTCTCTCCATCCCCTCCCCCTTCCCAGTTCTCCAACCAGTCTTCCTGTCTCCAACTACATTTTAGAGAGTGTGGCACGGTGGTACGCTGCCTTACAGCGAATGCAGCGCTGGAGACTCAGGTTCGATCCTGACTACGGGCGCCGTCTGTACGGAGTTTGTACGTTCTCCCCGTGACCTGCATGGGTTTTCGCCGAGATCTTCGGTTTCCTCCCACACTCCAAAGACGTACAGGTATGTAGGTTAATTGGCTGGACAAATGTTTTTAAAAAATTGTCCCTAGTGGGTGTAGGATAGTGTTAATGTGCGGGGATCGCTGGGCGGCGTGGACCCGGTGGGCCGAAGGGCCTGTTTCTTCGCTGTATCTCTAAATCTTAAAAAAAAATCTGTTTGCTTTGTTGTTACATTCTCCCACCTAACAATGATCGATTCTACATTTCCCTTGATCTCCATCCCCTTTGTCCTGTTTTCACATCTTACACTTCCTTATCTATGTACCTCCCTTTCCCCTGACATCAGTCTGAAGAATGGTCACAAACATAGACACAAAATGCTGGAGTAACTCAGCAGGACATGCAGCATCTCTGGAGAGAAGGAATGGGTGACATTTTGGGTCAAAAGAAGGGTCTCGACCCAAAACATCACCCATTGCTTCTCTCCAGAGATGCTGCCTGTCCCGCTGAGTTACTGCAACATTTTGTGTCTGTCTTTCCGCGCTGTATCTGTAAACTAAAATAATCCAGATATATTGTTATACTACTTTGCTCTGCGATGCCCAATCACGCTTTGCTGAAATAAACAGCAATGTACAGTCACATCTCTAAGTCATTGTGATTCACTAGCACTGGCTAAATATAATCATTCTGTATAATCACTCGAGCTGTCCTGATCCTCAATACTAATCATTCCATCAGCTTGCCTCCAAACAGAAACATATTAATGTAGGCACCAGCGACTGCAGATGCTGCAACCTTTAGCACTACACACAGTGCTGGAGGAACGCACCCAGCATCTCATAAACACCATCATAATCACACTCATACTTTATTAGCTAAGTCTGTTTTGCAACATACGAGGAATTTGACTTGCCATACAGTCATACCAATAAAAAGCAACAGAACACAAAATACATTTTAACATGAACATCCACCACAGTGACACCTCCACATTCCTCACTGTGATGGAAGGCAAAAAAAAGTTCAATCTCTCCCTTCTTTGTCCTCCAGCGGTCGGGGGCCCCTAACCTCCAGCGGTCGGGGGCCTCGAACCTCCAGCGGTCGGGGGCCTCGAACCTTCCGTTGACGAGACGATCTTACTCCCGTGGCCGGGGGTGGGCCTTCCTCGTCAGGCCGATCAAGCTCCTGCATCGGGGGGGGGGGGAACTCAGCTCCCCCTCGCCAGGCGATCTACCCCGGGTCGGGACTGGTTGAACGTCGTGCGGCTCTTGGAGCTTCCCGACCTCGGTCTCTACCCGAGCTCCTTGATGTTAGTGTCCGCAGGCCGAGATTGGAGCGTCGATCCCAGGCAAGGGATCACACGCTCTGATGGTAAGTCCAAGCCCCGCGGTGAGGCTCAAGGTCAGTGTCGAGCAAGGCCTCCAGCTCCACGATGTTAGGCCGCAGAGCGACCGGAAATACGGTCCGGAAAACAATCGCATCTCCGGCAAGGTAAGAGATTGAAAAACAATTTCCCCGTCCCCCTCCCTCACCCCCCACTATGGAATAGCCTGTGAAGTGAGATGGACAGATGACACTTTGGGTCAGGCCCCTTCTTCAGACTGATAGAGTGGGGGGGGGGGGGGGGGGGGGGAGCTGGAAAAGAGAGGTGGAAGGAGGACAAAGCCTGGCGAATGATAGGTGGAATATAGAAACAAAGAACTGCACATGCTGGTCAGTCTGAAGAAGGGTCCCGACCCGAAACGTCACCCATTCCTTCTCTCCAGAGATGCTGCCTGACCCGCTGAGTTACTCCAGCATTTTGTGTCAATCTTGAGCAATAGGTGGATACAGGTTGGGAAGGGGGGAAGGGGTAATTGGCAGAAGGATAGAGATACACCCAACCAGAAACCTCTACAAAAGGACACAGCGTGCTGGAGTAACTCAGCGGGTCAGGCAGCATCTCTGGAGAACATGGATAGGTGACGTTTCACAGAGTGCTGGAGTAACTCAGCGGGTCAGGCAGCAACTCTGGAGAACATGGATAGGTGACGTTTCACAGAGTGCTGGAGTAACTCAGCGGGTCAGGCAGCATCTCTAGAGAACATGGATAGGTGACGTTTCACAGAGTGCTGGAGTAACTTAGCGGGTCAGGCAGCATCTCTGGAGAACATGGATAGGTGACTTTTTGGGTTGAGATTCACCTCCACCGATGCTGCCTGACCCATTGAGATCTAACAGAATTAAAAATATGACCACTATATGTCCACATGTCCATTTGTCTTTCCGCTGACTGGAGAGCACGCACTAAAAGTTTTTCACTGTACACGTGACAATAAACGAAATTAACTCTATTCACTATTAAAATAAGGAACAAAAATAGGGTGTGGATCACATAACTCGTTTGCTATTTTGGGATTCAGAAGCTGAAGGGTTGTGTTGAACAAATCACTGACATAATGTTACCAGAGATTAGGATTACAAGGGGGGGAATGTGAACAGCTGAAAGAGACGCAAGACGTCAGATATCTCAGATAACATGTCAGTGCAATTAAACGGTTTCTCGGCAGTTCTCCCTGCACATTGTGGCAATGAATTTCAAAGCACCGCCTGGAAAAAGGGCTGGAAACCAACGATGAGTCCCACTTGAAGAAAACAAATCAAAATAATGTAGAGTTAACCAACGTTTTCATTTGAGGAAGTACTATCACAAAATCAGCAGCTGTGAGAGCAGAGAAAAAAATGGTTAATGAAAATAAATGAACGTCTTCCTGCATACATAGTCATAGAGTCGACAGCAAGTGAACAGTCCCACCTTGCCCACGCCGACCAATGTGCCCCATCTATACTGGTCCCACCTGCCTCCATAACCCTCTAAACCTGTCCTAGCCATTTACCTGTTTTGTCAATGTTGTCCCAGCCTCAACCACCTCCTCCGGCAGCTTGTTCCATACACCCACCACTCTTTGTGTGAAAAAGTTACCCCTCAGATTCCTATTAAATCTTTTCCCCTTCACCTTAAACCTATGTCCTCTGGTCCTCGATTCCCCTTCTCTGGGATCCTACCTCTATAAGATCATCCCTTATGCTCTTGCGCTCCAAGGAATAGAGTCCCAGTCTGCTCAACCTCTCCCTGTAGCTCCGGCCTTCGAGTCCTGGGGGTATTCTGATTGAATAGAGAAATCCGGCCTGCGGATTTCACCGTGGAGGAGCTCGCAGTCTCGGGTGGAGACTGATGTCGGGAAGCTCCAGCTGCAGAAGGTTTCGACCAGCCCCGACCCAGGTCCGATCGCCCGGCGCGGGGGGGCTGAGATCCCCCCCCCCCCCCCCGATGCGGGAGCTTGAATGGCCCTGACGCATGAGGAATGTGGAGGAGTCACTGTGGTGGATGTTGATGTTAAAATGTATTTTGTGTGTTCTGTTGCTTTTTATTGTCATGACTGTATGGCAAAACAAATTCCTCGTATGTTGCAAAACATGGGTGACGTTTCGGGTCGAGAGGTCTGAAGAAGGGTCTCGACCTGAAACGTCACCCACTCCTTATCTCCTGAGATGCTGTCTGACCTGCTGAGTTACTCCAGCATTTTGTGAATAAATACCTTCAATGTGCACCTTGCTCACTTTCCCAAGATACTGAACTTGGACAAACATAATGATTTAAATAAATTATTTATCCATAAATGGAATGGTAGAAACTGGTTGAATCTTCTGCATCCATGAACACAAACCATATAAAACAATTTTAATGAAGGGGATAACGGATTGGAAGAGGACATTTACCCAGAAAGCTTTTCCTTGTCTCAACTCTAATGCGAACATTATTATTAACATAACTAGCACTGGTAGCCATTGTTAACAGGATGTACAAGATCATGTGTACAACATGATGAGGGGACTAGATCGGTTGGATGCACAGAGTCTCTTGCCCAGAGTAGGGGAATCGAGGACCACAGGACACAGGGTCAAGCTGAGGGGGGAAAGATTTAATAGGAACCTGAGGGGCAATTTTTTCACACAAAGGGTAGTGGGTGTGTGGACTGACGTGCCGGAGGGAGTAGTAGAGGCAGGTACTATTGCAACGTTTAAAGAATATTTGGACAGGTACATGAGCAGGACAGGTTTAGAGGGATATGGGCCAAACGCAGGTGGGACTAGTGTGGATGAGACATGTTGGCCGCTGTGGGCACGTTGGGCTGGAGGGCCTGTTTCCACGCTGTATGTCTCTATATCCATAATCAAATATTAATGTACATACATATCTGTATCAATTATCATCCAGGCTATTGCTTCCCTTCTTGAACATAGCCAACTGGTTCCAAAATAAACTTTTAATGAGTTCTATCCACCTATTGCTCAAGAGAGACACAAAATGGTGGAGTAACTCAGCGGGCAGGCAGCATCTCTGGAGAGAAGGAATGGGTGACATTTCGGGTCGAGACCCTTCTTCAGACTGACGTCAAGGTAATACATAGATAAGGAAGTGTAAGATTTGAAAACAGGGCAAAGGGCATGGAGATCAAGGAAAATGTAGAATAGATCATTGTTAGCTGGGAGAAGGTAACAACAAAGCAAACAGAGATAAAATGTAGTTGGAAACAGGAAGACTGGTCGGAGAACTGGGAAGGGAGAGGGATGGAGAGAGAGGGAAAGCAAGGGCTACTTGAAGTTAGAGAAGCCAATGTTCATACCGCTGGGGTGTAAGCTGCCCAAGCGAAATATGAGGTGCTGTTCCTCTAATTTGCTCTGGGCCTCACTCTGACAATGGAGGAGGCCCAGGACAGAAAGGTCAGTGTGGGAATGGGAGGGGAAGTCAAAGTGTTTAGCCACCGCGAGATCAGGTAGGTTTAGGCGGACTGAGCAGAGGTGTTCAGTGAAACGATCGTCGAGACTGCGCTTGGTCTGGCCCTTATACAGGAGTCCACATCTGGAACAGCGGATACAGTAGATGAGGTTGGAGGAGGTGTCTCCCAGCTAACAACGATCTATTCTACTTTTTTCTTGAACTGCATCCCCTTTGTCCTGTTTTCACACCTTACACTTCCTCATCTCTGTATCTCCCTCTCCCCTGACATCAGTCTGAAGAAGGGTCTAGACCCAAAATGTCTCTCCAGAGATGCTGCCTGTCCCGCTGAGTTACTCCAGCATTTAGTGTCTATCTTTGGTTTAAACCAGCACCTGCAGTTCCTTCCTACACTATTAAATGATAACCCGGTCCACCATGATTTTCTGGCACCTTCTTTGGTCTGGACAAACTCACGAGAGCGTTGTGTGACGTGCGGTCTCTCAGGACATGTGCCCCAGTCGTGAAATCATTCATCGTTTACTTCTTTGTGAAGTGTGAAGTTTTTAATTTATGTTTCCAGCAGTCCATGTTGCTTCAAAGACACGGGTGGTGCATAATTAGTGGGTCAGAGGTGTATGGTTGAATTATTATTACGTGGCCTGTGTTGGCCCAGCATACTAGCTAATCCCGCAAGGCTGTGGAACCAAGGGTGCCGGAAAATCAGTGGTGTGCCTGTAATTAATGGTTACACTGATAGCTAAGAGTTTAGTTTAGTTTAGAGATACAGCCTTATGTCTTTACATTAGCATGGGGTCAAAATAAAGCAACCAGATTTCTTCAACCTGCTGGTGGAACTCAACGGACCAGTCAGCATCCATGGAAGCAGAGGGCTAGTCAACGTTTTGGGTTGAGACTGCATCAGGTCCTATATTGTTGACTATCCATCCACCATCAGATGCTGTAGGAAGCAACTGCAATGCTGGTTTACACCGAAAATAGACATAAAGCACTGAAGTAACTCAGCGGGTCAGGCAGCATCTCTGGAGAACATGGATAGGTGACGTTTCACAGGGTGCTGGAGTAACTCAGCGGGTCAGGCAGCATCTCTGGAGAACATGGATAGGTGATGTTTCACAGAGTGCTGGAGTAACTCAGCGGGTCAGGCAGCATCTCTGGAGAGAAGGAATGGGTGGCCTTTCGGGTCGAGACCCTTCTTCAGGGCTGATGCTGGATAAGACACCTATACTGGATGGACTGCATCCCAGGGTTCTGAAAGAGGAGGCTTTAGAGATTGTGGAGGCAGTTTTAAATGGAGAGAACTACAAGTTTGTAATACCTTCCATGCCTGAAACATAAGCTTTGTTCTACAGGATGCTGTTTGACCTGCTGCCTGTAATTGGCATTTCTTGCATTAATTTCAAATTTGCAACATCTACTATTATCTTTGGCTCTTATTTCCGTTTTTTCAGATTTATTTTTATACTTTGGCTCAGTTGAGTTTAGAGATGCAGTGTGGAAACAGGTCCTGCGGCCCTCTAAGTCCGTGCCCACCAATGATCACCTGTACACGAGTTCTATTTTACACACCTGGACACAATTTCCAGAAGCCAATTAACCTGCAAACCCACAAATCTTTGGAATAGAGGAGGAAACGGGAGCACCTGGAGAAAACCCACGCAGTCACGGGGAGAATGTACAAACTCCCTACAGACAGCACCCGTAGTCAGGATGGAACCCGGGTCTCTGGCGCTGTGAGGCAGCAACTCTACCGCTGCGGCTCTGTAAAAAGAGTATACGATATGATGAAGATAGATACAAAAAGCTGGAGTAACTCAGCGGGACAGGCAGCATCTCTGGAGAGAAGGAATGGGTGACGTTTCTGGTCGAGACCCTTCTTTTAGTTAGAGGTGGTTTTAGTTTTAAGAAGAAAGGAAGGGTTGATTATAGGTTATTGAGGGCGTGCAGCGTAGGTTTACTAGGTTAATTCCCAGAATGGTGGGACTATATGTTGAAAGACTGGAGTGACTAGGCTTGTATAGGAGATCTTATCGAAACGTATAAGATTATTAAGGGGTTGGACACGTTAGAGGCAGGAAACATGTTCCCAATGTTGGGGGAGTCCAGAACCAGGGGTCACAGTTTAAGAATAAGGGGTAGGCCATTTAGAACTGAGATGAGGGAAAACTTTTTCAGTCAGAGAGTTGTGAATCTGTGGAATTCTCTGCCTCAGAAGGCAGTGGAGGCCAATTTTCTGAATGCATTCAAGAGAGAGCTGGATAGAGCTCTTAAGGATAGCGGAGTCAGGGGGTATGGGGAGAAGGCAGGAACGGGGTACTGATTGAGAATGATCAGCCTTGATCACATTGAATGGCGGTGTTGGCTCGAAGGGTCGAATGGCCTCCTCCTGCACCTATTGTCTATTGTCTATTAGTCACCTAAAATTGGAGAACGCAATGTTCATACCACTGGGCTGTAAGCTACCTGAGTGGAATACGAGGTGCTGTTCCACCAGTTTGGGTGTGGACTCACGCTGGAAATGGAGGAGGCCTGTGGGCAGCATGATGTAATGTTCCACGTTTAAGAATTCTTTATTTCCAGAGTAACCATTTTGATGGTTGGCAGGTCAAACCAAACTCTCTGGCTATGATGTTGGGTAGGTTAGGTGGCTATGATGATGGGTAGGTTAGGTGGCTATGATGTTGGGTAGGTTAGGTGGCTATGATGTTGGTTAGGTGGCTATGATGTTGGATAGGTTAGGTGGCTATGATGTTGGTTAGGTGGCTATGATGTTGGGTAGGTTAGGTGGCTATGATGTTGGTTAGGTGGCTATGATGTTGGATAGGTTAGGTGGCTATGATGTTGGTTAGGTGGCTATGATGTTGGGTAGGTGAGGTGGCTATGATGTTGGTTAGGTGGCTATGATGATCGGTAGGTTAGGTGGCTATGATGATGGGTAGGTTAGGTGGCTATGATGATGGGTAGGTTAGGTGGCTATGATGATGGGTAGGTTAGGTGGCTATGATGATGGGTAGGTTAGGTGGCTATGATGTTGGTTAGGTGGCTATGATGATCGGTAGGTTAGGTGGCTATGATGATGGGTAGGTTAGGTGGCTATGATGTTGGGTAGGTTAGGTGGCTATGATGTTGGATAGGTTAGGTGGCTATGATGTTGGGTAGGTTAGGTGGCTATGATGTTGGTTAGGTGACTATGATGTTGGGTAGGTTAGGTGGCTTTGATGTTGGATAGGTTAGGTGGCTATGATGTTGGGTAGGTTAGGTGGCTATGATGTTGGTTAGGTGGCTATGATGTTGGTTAGGTGGCTATGATGTTGGGTAGGTTAGGTGGCTATGATGTTGGATAGGTTAGGTGGCTATGATGTTGGGTAGGTTAGGTGGCTATGATGATCGGTAGGTTAGGTGGCTATGATGTTGGGTAGGTTAGGTGGCTATGATGATCGGTAGGTTAGGTGGCTATGATGTTGGGTAGGTTAGGTGGCTATGATGTTGGGTAGGTTAGGTGTATTAAATGCATTTTCGACTTAAGATATTTTCGATTTACGATGTGTTTATCGGAACGTAACCCCATCGTAAGTCGAGGAGATTCTGTAGTTTAACTTGGCATCATGCTTGGAACAGACATTGCGGGCCGAAGGGCCTGTTCCTGTGCGGTATTGTCCTATGTTCATACTTCATATTTTCTGCTTGATAGCATTTTGGAAGTAGATGCCCCTCGGAAGCCTGGTACAGACTTTCTTTAAGCTTTAAGTTTGTATCTGTATTGATATTTGATACCCAATAGTGTTGATACCCAGTACACGGATGGGCAAATACATACATAAGGTGTTAGGTTCAGTGAACTCTTAGACAAGTCGGATTTTACGTAGATAGGAATCGCCATCCCAATCCCCTGCCCGAAAAAACACACTGAGAATATTGTGTAGGAGGTAACTGTGCTGGTTTACACCGAGGATTGACATAAAATGCTGGAGTAACTCTCTGGACAGGAGGAATGGGCGACGTTTCGGGTCGAGACCCTTCTTCAGACTGATGGCATTAACTGTCTCGAAGGTATTTATTCACAAAATGCTGGAGTAACTCAGCAGGTCAGGCAGCATCTCAGGAGAGAAGGAATGGGTGACGTTTCGGGTCGAGACCCTTCTTGTTACTCCAGCATTTTGTGACATTCCTTATCTCCTGAGATGCTGCCTGACCTGCTGAGTTACTCCAGCATTTTGTGAATAAATACCTTCGATTTGTACCAGCATCTGCAGTTATTTTCTTACACTGCATTAACTGTCTCAGTGGCTTCCGGCTGCATCCAGAGCACTTTCTATGGTGCACGGCCTTCTGGGTAAACAGAGCCGCCATTGACGGCTTGGTCGTTAGGGATTGCACACTGTTTTGATTGCATGGACTGAGTACAGAATCGCTTATGTAAATGCAAGTTTACTTATTGCATAAGACGGGAGGAAAGTGCCCTGGTTATGGATGGTGCCTTATATCGGGAAATATGCCTGTACATTCTGCCCTGGTTATTGGAGCCATAGTTTGAACAACTCCCAAAATATACACTGCGTGGACCAATTCTGTGCTGTGAAGTTTAAATTAGCATTACATGTACACAAATAACATTTTTTAAATAGACTTTACAAACTTTTATTAATAGCAACAAGTGCTAGATACTACAAGGCCAATTTATCTTCTGGATGTCTGGAAATATCATAACAGTAAATCTTTGCATTCCAAACATTGTTTAGTGTCTTGTGTTATGCATTCTGTGACTGATGGGAACAAATTGATACAACAGCTTGTTTTCAACACCATTGCACAGATGTAAGCTTCCATCTTGCAAGGTCTTTCAACACAAGTGAAAGTAACAGAAGGAGAAAAGACTAATGGATAGACGAGGCAGCTGCAGATGCTGACATCCTGAGTGCTGGAGAAATTCAGTGATCAAGCTGTGTCAGAAGGGTCTGCTTCCATGCTGTATCACTAAACAAAACGAAGTTTTAATTCCTCCATTGACTCCATCTACACTTCACTGTGCCTCGACAAGGCCACCAGCATAATCAGTGACCAGTGTGAACGAAGGAACTGCAGATGCTGATTTACACCGAAGATAAGACACAAAACGCTGGAGTAACTCAGCAGGCCAGGCAGCATCTCTGGAGAAAAGGAACGTCACCCATTCCTTCCATCCAGAGATGCAGGCCTGTTTCTGTGCTGTGTGACTCTCTAAAGTAACTATTATTAAAAGGTAGTATGTGTAAATTGTCCCTAGTGTGTGTAGGATAGTGTTAATGTGCGGGGATCGCTGGTCAGTGCGGACTCGGTGGGCCGAAGGGCCTGTTTCCGCGCTGTATCTCTAAACTAATTATTAAAAGGTATTAAAACTAATTATTAAAACCTATTATTAAAAGGTAGTAACGGTATTAAAAGTCACCCATCATTGAAACCCATTTAAAAAGGAATTTGCAAAAATCTAAGGGTTGAAAATGGCAGTGAGGGGTTTGGTAAACTGTGCATGTCAAACCCAAAATCATAAAGTTAGCTGCTGAGAGTACTGATGTAGGAAACATTTGGCAGCATTCATGCATTCATGTTTCAGTGTGTTACCTTCAGCAGGTCAGGCAGCATCTCTGCATAGAAGGAATGGGTGGCGTTTCGGGTCGAGACCCTTCTTCAGACTGAGAGTCAGGGGAGAGGGACTGTTATTAAAAGGTAGTAACGGTATTAAGTCACCCATCATTGAAAACCACATAAAAAGGAATTTGCAAAAATCTAAGGGTTGAAAATGGCAGTGAGAGATTTGGTAAACGAAACAGCAAAGGGGATGTGGGACAAGGAAAATGTAGAACAGATCTACAATAAAATATCAATATACTTATCTACCATAAAATGTTGAGTTTTATCTTTGTATGCTTTGTTGTCACCTTCAAATAGCTAACAATGATCTATTCTACATTTTCCTTGAAATTTGTCGCCTTTGATGTCTCGTTTTCACACCTTACCCTTCCATATCTCTGTGCCTCCCACTCCCCTGACTCTCAATCTGAAGAAGGGTCTCGACCCGAAACGTCACCCATTCCTTCTATCCAGAGATGCTGCCTGACCTGCTGAGTTACTCCAGCATTTTGTGTCTATAATGAAGGTCCAGTCTCACCCCGCTCACTCCCTCTTCTCCCATCTCCCATCAGGTAAGAGGTATAGAAGCGTGTAAATGCACACCTCCAGATTCAGGGGCAGTTTCTTCCCAGCTGTTATCAGGCAACTGGACCATTTTATCACCAACTGGAGTGGGAACTGAGCTAACATCTACCTCATTGGAGACCCTCGGACTTCACCTTGCACAAACGTTGTGCCCTTTATCATGCATGTGTACACTGTGGACAAACAGAGCACATAATGAGACATAATAGACAGACTTAGGTCCAGAAAGAACAGACAGAAGCAGAGAATAGGTGGAGGAGAAGAACAAATGAAGAAGACAGGGGCAAAGAGGGATGCAAATTATAAAAATGTGGCACATGACAGAATAGGCAGGCAGAGATCCAGAATGAGCTGTTAAGAGTTCTTGGATTGGCAGATCTAATATGGACAGGGCTTGAAGGAACAGTGAGGGACTCAGGACAGATAAACCAAGATAAAAAAAGGAACTGCAGATGAAAGGTTTACAAAAAAAGAAACAAAGTGCTGGAGTGACTCAGCGGGTTAGGCAGCATCTCCAGCGAACATGGACACATGACATTTCAGACTGAAGAAGGGTCCCGATCCAAAATACCCTATCCGTGTTCTCCAGAAATGCTGCCTGACCCACTGGGTTACTCCAGCAAGTGGTGCAAGTGTGGAAAAGCACACCTCCAGATTCGGGGACAGTCTCTTCCCACCTGCTATCAGGCAACTGATAATCAGTGCAGCACGGTGGCACAGAGGGAGAGACCCTTCAAGGATTCATCTTCAGAAAAGTGTTCAGGACACAATGCTGATCAGTTTTTTGTGTTATGTTCCCTGCTGCAAATTATATCCCAGGTTTCAGAAATTAAAATAATATTTTATCACCGCATCAGTCTTACGTTCATAAGGTCTAGAAGCAGAATAAGGCCATTCGACCCAATAAATCTACTCCGCCATTCACTCATGGCTGATCTACCTCTCCCTCTCAACCCCATTCTCCTGCCAGTACACCCGTACTAGTCAAGAATCTGTCAATCTCCACCTTACAAATACCCATTGACTTGGCCTCCACCACCTAGTGTGGCAATGAATTCCATAGATTCACGGCCCTCTGACTAAAGAATAAAATGTCATATCAATTATGGTAATTATTTTCTAAGTGAACACTGTATTCCATCTGACAGCAGCCTCGAATGGTCTCGACCCAAAAGGTCACCCATTCCTTCTCTCCAGAGATGCTGCCTGTCCCGCTGAGTTACTCCAGCATCTTGTGTCTATCCTCGGTTTAAACCAGCATCTGCAGTTCCTTCCTGCACAGCATCGATGTGGCCGCAGGTTTACCATGTGAAACACAACACTGTGGCCATTGGGACTCCTGTAGCCAGAGGCGGCAGTTTGATTTATATTTCTCTTTTACAGCTTTTTAAGTAGGTTACTTGTGATGGTTGTTTCTTTAATGAGTCCATGAGGAATTTGCATTGGCTCTTTCTTGCGAGGTTGTGTGTGTTGATGATCCAGCAACATTCAGAGAACATATCGTACTATAGTTGTATGACCTGAACTAAACAGGCTATGTGTGTCCAGGTCAAATTAGAAAAAGGTCTGTTTAATCTATGTTATTTTGCATCTGTAGAATAATATTTTAACTTTATTCTGCAACGACACCATCAAGAATTGATTCTGCTTGCATAAGACCAAAATATCTGGAAAACAAACGGTGAATCAGATCTCAATTCCCAGCAAGGAAACTGGCCTCCATTTCTCTGCATGAATAGAGATAGAAACAGGCCGCTCGGCCCAACTTGCCAGTGCCTCCCAACTTGCCAGTGCCTCCCAACTAGTCCCACCTGCCTGCATTTGGGGAGGAATCTGCTTACAGATGGGAAGTGACACAGCTAGCGTCCTGGTGCCATCGCAACAACCTGGAGCTCAATGCTCTCAAGACAGTGGAACTAATTGTAGACTTTCGAAGAGTTCCCTCTCCCCTCCCCCCACTCACCATCAACAACACCACAGTCACATCTGTGGAGTCATTTAAGTTCCTTGGAGCCATCATCTCCAGGGACCTTAAATGGGGGTCCACCATCGACTCCACAGTCAAAAAGGCCCAACAGAGGATGTACTTCCTGCGGCAACTGAGGAAACACAATCTGCCACAGGCAATGATGGTCCAATTCTATACTGCCATCATTGAGTCTGTCCTCACCTTCTCCATCATGGTCTGGTTTGGCTCAGCCACCAAGCACGACATCCGTTCG
Organism: Rhinoraja longicauda; assembly: GCF_053455715.1. NCBI lineage: Eukaryota > Metazoa > Chordata > Chondrichthyes > Rajiformes > Arhynchobatidae > Rhinoraja > Rhinoraja longicauda. Next base: position 1,735,022 of record NC_135962.1, on the reverse strand, counting down.
CACAGCTGAGAAGGTTGTTGGCTGCAACCTTCCTTCCCCCCCATTGACGAACTGTACACTGCAAGGGCCAGGAAGCGAGCGGGCAAGATCATCTCTGATCCCTCTCACCCTGGCCACAAACTCTTCAAAGCACATCGCTCTGGAAGGCGACTCCGGACTGTCAAAGCAGCCACAGCTAGACATAAAAACAGCTTTTTTCCACGAGTGATAGTTCTACTCAACAACCAAAAGTCTGTAGTCTCTTTTTTGCTCTGGTTTATTTTCACCCACATGTTTAGACCATAATGTTGTATCCTTATTGTTTTGATGTGGTTATGCTTTATTCTTAATTGTTAACTGTATGTTTGTCTTGTTACTTGTGAGAGGAGCACCAAGGCACATTCCTTGTATATGCATACTTGGCCAATAAACTTATTCATTCATTCATTCATTCTAATTGACTCCAGCATCTTCCCCACCGCTGATGTCAGGCTAACTGGTCTATAATTTCCCATTTTCTCTCTCCCTCCTTTCTTAGGGAACATGGACTAATGGCATTTATTCACAAAATGCTGGTCAGGCAGGTCAGGCAGCATCTCGGGAGAGAAGGAATGGGTGACGTTTCGGGTCGAGACCCTTCTTCAGACTGATGTCGGGGGTGGTACAAAGGAAGGATATTGTGGTAGCGAGTCTGGGTCAAGATGTGGTCGTAGAGTAGGAGGGCAGGAGAAATCACAGAGGGGGAGCAGCGAGAGAGCATGTTGCTAAACTCTCGTCGAAGAGAGGAGGAGAACTTCTTCAAAGTGGACATACTTCGAAGAGAAATCGCAGTGGAGCAACCAGTAGTATAAGAAAATAACTGCAGATGCTGGTACAAATTGATTTATTCACAAAATGCTGGAGTAACTCAGCAGGTCAGGCAGCATCGATTTATTCACAAAATGCTGGAGTAACTCAACAGGTCAGGCAGCATCGATTTATTCACAAAATGCTGGCTGACCTGCTGAGTTACTCCAGCATTTTGTGAATAAATCGATTTGTACCAGCATCTGCAGTTATTTTCTTATACATATGGACTAATGGCATATTGTGTTGGGACCCTTCTTGTCTGAAGAAGGGTCATGACCAGAAACGTCACCTATCCATGTTCTCCAGAGATGCTGCCTGACCTGCTGAGTTACTCCAGCACTCTGTGAAATGTCACCTATCCATGTCCTCCACAGATGCTGCCTGATGTGCTGAAAAACTGTAGTATGGCAATGGTGCCATTTTAGTTGGCAGAAACTTGCAGAAACATTTAAAAAGAAAAATAACAAAAATCTGTGAATAGATGAGATATATTCTTCATTTTTATGGTATCATCACACAAACTGATTACACTGCGAGAGGCATAGCGAACGGCGGGTTTTGCTTACTAAAATGGCAGACGTTCCACTCCTTTGCGTACTACACTTCAGTATAGGCGATTTCAACAGAGCGGTTCATCTTGTTTCTCTCATATCTTTGCTTTTTATTGTCACGTATGCCAATTGCTAACAGTGAGATTCTTTTCCTTGCAACCAGTATCCCAGTGGAGTATCCCATACCCCCGATCTTCAGGCAGCAAGTGTACAGGGATAATCTACTGAGCCTCATGTAGGGGGCACCAAGGTTTGTGCCATGTTCAATCATGTGGGGAAATCTGAGCAGTTACACACTGAACAGTTGACAGGTGTCAATAACATGACGGACGATCACCTATCCTCATTATTCCTGTTAAAGTGTAATACTTCCATTCTCAGGGATAATGTTTATTCCATTAACATCACTGACAACCTGATTGTCTGCCAGACTTTGTTCCAACTGGTCATAACATTTTTCTATTGTTCTATTTGTTCAGTTTCTTATAATAAATTGAACACAATGTTCAGGAACATTTTTAACATGGCTGTGGGGGAAAGCTCTTATCTTCATGTTGAGACTGTGTCCTCATAACTCCTCTCATAACTAGTCTGGAAACATAACTCTAAAAATCATAATTCCGTGAAATGTAATCTTCTGCATCCTATTTTCCAGTATCAGCAAAAGTTTTATTTTTAGAGAAGTGGAAAAATATTTGTCGATGATATTTTAAGCAATGAATGGCCAACTATTTAGTTTAGTTTAGAGATACAGTGTGGAAACAGGCCCTTTTGGCCCACTATGTCTGCGTCGACCAGCGATCCCCGCACATTAACACCATTAACACCATTCTACACCCACTAGGGACAACTTTTACATTTAACAAGCCAATTAACCTACAAACCTGCACGTCTTTGGAGTGTGGGAGGAAAATGAAGATCTCGGATAAAACCCACGCAGGTCACGGGGAGAACGTACAAACTCCGTACAGACAGCACCCGTAGTCGGGATGGAACCCAGGTCTCCGGCGCTGCAAGTGCTGTAAGGCAGCAACTCTACCGCTGTGCCACCGTGACCGCCCGCTTGATCTGTAGCAACATGCCAAGCAGCGGTCGAACAGTGACCTGATGGGTCCTTGTTGTCTTCCTAATCTTCATCTGGTGCTGAATATGACCAACAAACTTGCATAACATCAATGACTCCACCAGAACAATTACTCTGGACTTTGCTGCAAGATTGAAACAGCTACATGGGCGGCACAGTGGCGCAGCGGTAGAGTTGCTGCCTCACGACGCCAGAGACCCGGGTTCCATCCCGACTACAGGTACTGTCTGTACCGAGTTTGTACGGTCTCCCCGTGACCTGCGTGGGTTTTCTCCGGGATCTCCGGATTCCTCCCACACTCCAAAGACGTGCGGGTTTGTAGGTTCATTGGCTTTGGTAATAAATTGTCCCTAGTGGGTGTAGGATAAAAGTAGTGTGCGGGGAACACTGGCCAGTGCGGACTCAGTGGGCTGAAGGACCTGTTTCCACGCTCTATCTCTAAACTAAACTACCAGAAAGAAGTTACTTACATTACAGAGAATAAATAAGAAGGACACAAGCTCTAACCAGCCCGCATTAGCAACACATTCTGTTTAAACCTCATCCCTTAAAAATCTTTGGTGAGTTTAGTTTAGTTTAGTTTAGAGATACAGTGTGGAAACAGGCCCTTCGGCCCTCCGAGTTCATACCAACCAGCGATCCCCGCACATTAACGCTATCCTACACCCATTAGGGACATTTCACACATACATTTACACCAATCCAATTAACCTACAAACCTGCACGTCTTTGGAGTGTGGGAGGAAACCGAAGATCTCGGAGAAAACCCACGCAGGTCACGGGGAGAACGTACAAACTCCGTACAGACAGCACCCGTAGTCGGGATGGAACCCGGGTCTCCGGCGCTGCATTTGCTGTAAGGCAGCGACTCTACCGCTGCACCACCGTGACCGCCCCCGGATGCAGAGTGTATTCTGCATCTATGAATTGTCCAACCTCTACAAACACACAAACCCCTTTCTGCCCCATAACCCTCCCCTTTCCTTCACTAGCCCTCCCCTGAGTCCTGGCTGACCTTGCACCTACCTCCCCCCTCTCCTCCCACTCCAACTACATTCCTAAACAGTTCACACCCGTCAATCCTCCATCTTCACAGCTCACAACACCCTCATCCTTTTGTGTTGTGTGTTCATCTCTGGCCTTTGTCCAGCCATCTGCCGATCACCCCCTCATCCAACCCCCCCCTTGCCTGTGTTCACCTGCCAGGGTTCGTCCTCCTGCCCCTCCTGCCCCTCAAGCCCTGCAGTCTGAAGAAGGGTCCCGTCCCAAAACATCACGGTCCAGCATTTTGTGTCTTTCCTCTACATAGAAACATAGAAAATAGGTGCAGGAGGAGGCCATTCGGCCCTTCGAGCCAGCACCGCCATTCAACGTGATCATGGCTGATCATCCACAATCAGTACCTCGTTCCTGTTTTCTCCCCATATCCCTTAATTCCTTTAGCCCTAAGAGCTAAATCTAACTCCCTCTTGAAAACATCCCAGTGAATTGACCTCCACTGCCTTCTGTGGCAGAGAATTCCACAGATTCACAACTCTCTGGGTGAAGAAGTTTTTCCTCATCTCAGTCCTAAATGGCCAACTCCCTTATTCTTAAACTGTGACCCCTGGCTCTGGACTCCCCCAACATTGGGGAACATGTTTCCTGCAACACTCTGCGTTCTTCTCCTTCAGATGCTGACAGCGTTCCTCTTGGCGCCATCATTTCCTGCACGTGACACATCCTCCACTTTCAGGCTAAGAAGCTTTTTCCAAACACCAAATCTGATTTCTTAAGTGGCTACCTTTGTATCGATAATATCTTACTTTGAACTTCCACTTCCAATATTACTCACAGAAACATACAGAAAATAGCGGCAGAAAGACCCAGCTCCACTATTTAATACAATCATGTCCTGTGTCGCATAATCATGCTCCCGTTCACTCCCTGAGGCCCGATAATTTTTATAGTCACAGGTCATAGAGTCGCAGAGCACGAAAACAGGCCCAAAAAGCTGGAGTAACTCAGCGGGTCAAACAGCATCTCTAGAGAAAAGGAATGGGTGACGTTTCGGTTCTGAAGAAGGATCTCGACACCGAAACATCACCTAATCCTTTTTGTGTCTATCTTCAGTTTAAACCAGCATCTGCACACGGAAACAGGCCCTTTGGCCCAACTTGCCCCTGCCATCCAAGATGCCTCATCTACACTAGTTCCACCAGCCTGATCTACAAATCTACCAACCTGCAGATTGTATACATTCACTGATTGAGCCTTCATCTGCTTCTGTAGTAAATAATTCTGCAGGCCCTCCAGACATTGAGTGAAAAAATACATTTTCCCTTTCTCAGTCCTAAATATCTCAACGCCAACTCTTCATTTTTTACAATCCAGGTTGTGGTAACATGCTCTCTTGCATCCAATAGTTCAATGTTACATTATAGTCACAGTGAAGTAATTAGTTCCGTGACAATCCTGCTCTGCATTTGACACGGAGTCGTGGAAGGAGATCTGAACTACAGCTTACACTGGGCATGGTTGTAACAAAACGGGTCCTAGCGTGGGGGGGTCCACCAAGTGAACAAAGTGGGACAATAGACAATAGGTGCAGGAGTAGGCCATTCAGCCCATCAAGCCAACACCGCCATTCACTGTGATCGTAGCTGATCATCCACAATCAGTACCCCGTTCCTGCCTTCTCCCCTTATCCCTTGATGCCGCTATGTTTAAGAGCTCCATCTAACTCTCTCTTGAAAGCATCCAGAGAATCGGCCTCCGATGCCTTCTGAGGCAGAGAATTCCACAGATTCACAACTCTCTGGGTGAAAAAGGTTTTCCTCATCTCAGTACTAAATGGCCTACCCCTTATTCTTAAACTGTGGCCCCTGGTTCTGGACTCCCCAAACATTGGGAATATGGTTCCTGCCACTAGCGTGTCCAATCGCTTAATAATCTTATATGTTTCGATAAGATCCCCTCTCATCCTTCTAAATTCCAGTGTTTACAAGCCCAGTTGCTCCATTCTTTCATCATATGTCAGTCTCGCCATCCCGGGAATTAACCTAGTAAACCTACGCTGCACTCCCTCAATAGCAAGAATGTCCTTCCTCAAATTTGGAGACCAAAACTGGACACAATACTCCAGGTGTGGTCTCACCAGGGCCCTGTACAACTGCAGAAGGGCCTCTTTGCTCCTATACTCAACTCCTCTCGTTATGAAGGCCAACATGCCATTAGCTTTCTTCACTGCTTGCTGTACCTGCATGCTTACACTCAGGCCATTAGGAACTAAATGGAATACTTTGTAACATTGTCGGCGCCCTTTAAGTGGCAACTTTTTGCATACCTTGGGTGTATGCCACATGTGATAACACAGTATCATTCATTCAAAAAGGGGGAATGAAGTGCAATAAGAACTTTACTAATCTAACAACAAAGTGTCAAGATTGCTGGAAATGTCACAAATGTAAGAAGCACCAATCTCACTCGCTGATCCAAGATGCAAAGCACCAGCACTCAAACAGAACACTCTCTTATCAATTCAAACTTCTGCAACGGCATTGATGCATGGTCACATACTCAAGTAGGCAAGGTCGGGCTTATTGTCATAAGCACAACATGGAACAGAGTAGAACAGCACAGAACCAGGCCCTTCGGCCCACAATGTCTGTGCTGAACACGATGCGAGGATAAACTAATCTCCTGGAATCTCCTAAATTCACTGGAGTTCTGAAGGATGAGAGGGGATCTTATAGAGACGTATAAAATTATAAAAGGACTGGACAAGCTAGATGCAGGAAAAATGTTCCCAATGTTGGGGGAGTCCAGAGCCAGGGGCCACAGGCTAAGAATAAAAGGGAGGCCATTTAAAACTGAGATAAGAAAACACTTTTTCACCCAGAGAGTTGTGAATTTGTGGGATTATCTGCCACAGAGGGCAGTGAAGGCCAATTCACTGGATGAATTTAAAAGAGAGTTAGAGAGAGCTCTAGGGGCTAGTGGACTCAAGGGATATGGGGAGAAGGCAGGCACGGGTTAGTGATTGTGGATGATCAGCCATGATCACAATGAATGGCGGTGCTGGCTCGAAGGGCCGAATGGCCCCCTCCTGCACCTATTGTCTATGTTTCTATGTTTCCTCTGCCTGCATATGATCCATGCCCGTCCATTTGCAGATGCTCCCCGGTTTACGATGTTTCGGCTTGCGATGGTGCAAACGGCAGCAACCCGTAGCGAGGCGCCACTCGCTTCCAGCCACGCGATCACGCGTATTCAATGCATTTCGACGTACGATACCTTCGACTTACGGTTTCCGATGGGCTTCTCGAAAACGTTACCCCATCGGAAGCTGAGGAGCACCCGTAGTGCTATGTCCATGTGCCTATCAATAAGGTATATAAACACCACCGTATAGGGAAAGGCTTGGATAGCGTGCATGTGGAGAGGATGTTTCCACTGGTGGGAGAGTCTAGGACCAGAGGGCACAGCCTCAGAATTAAAGGACGTTCCTTTAGGAACATGAGGAGGAATTTCTTTAGTCAGAGGGTGGTGAATCTGTGGAATTCTTTGCCACAGACGGCTGTGGAGGCCAAGTCAGTGGATATTTTTAAGGCAGAGAGAGATAGATTGTGAATTAGTGCAGGTGTCAGGGGTTATGGGGAGAAGGCAGGAGAATGGGGTTAGGAGGGAGAGATAGACCAGCCATGATTGAATGGCGGAGTAGACTTGATGTGCTGAATGGCCTCATTCTGCTCCTATCACTGATGACCTTATGAACCACTATCGTATCCAACTCCACCACCACCCCTGGCTGTGCATTTGAGGCGCCCATCACTTTCTGTGTAAAAAAACCTGTTCTTTCACCTTAAAGCTGTACCCTCTAGTCTTTCACGTTGCCATGCTGGGTCAATGGTTCTGACTCTGTACCCGATCAATGCCTCTCAGAATTTCATAAACTTCTATCAGGTCTCCTCTCGATCTCTGGCACTCCAGAAAATCCATCCAAGCCTGTCCAACTTCTCCCTGTAGCTCATACCCCCTAATCCAGGCATTGTTCTGGCCACCCTCCTCTGCAGCCTCTCCAAAGCCCCTACATCCTTCCTGTAATGCGGTGACCAGAACTGCATGCATCACTCCAAATGCGGTCTAACCATTTATGTTATGAAGCTGTATCATGACTTCCTGACTCTTCTTCTCAAATACCTTCGATTTGTACCAGTATCTGCAGTTATCTTCTTATATTCTTCTTCTCAAGGCCCTGACCAATAAAGGCAAGCGTACCATATGCCTTTTAGTTTAGTTTTCTTTTAGTTTAGAGATACAGCGCGGAGACAGGCCCTTCGGCCCACCGGGTCCGTGTCGACCAGCGATCCCCGCACATTAACACTATCCTACACCCACTAGGGACAATTTTTTACATTTACCAAGCCAATTAACCTACAAACCTGCACGTCTTTGGAGCGTGGGAGGAAACCGAAGATCTCGGAGAAAACCCACGCAGGTCACGGGGAGAACGTACAAACTCCGTACAGGCAGCACCCGTAGTCGGGATGGAACCCGGGTCTCCGGCGCTACATTCACTGTCAGGCAGCAACTCTACCGCTGCACCACCGTGACCGCCCCAAATTTCTTCCCACTCAAGTACAGTGAGATAAAGGAACAATGAAAACCTAGCTCGCAGCAGCAACAGCACAGGCACATAGACTTTGACAACACATGAAAACATAAAGTATACATAACAAATAGAAGATAGAACAGAGCAGGAATAGGCCCTTCAGCCCACAATGTGTGTGCCGAGTATGAAGCCAGGTTAAACTGATCTCATCTGTCTGTAAATGATTCACATCCGTCTATACCCTGCATATACAGCTCTGTCCTCTAGTGTTGGACATCTCCACCCTTGGAGAAAGGTTCTGACTGTCTACCCTATCTATGCCTCTCAAAAGTTTACATACTTCTATCAAAATTGAAAAGGTTAAATACTTTTGTATTTTTTTCTCCTTTAGCAGGCTTTCTCTAGTGGGAAGGTGCTAACTGACTACAGCATGTTGGGACCAGGACTAGTGCCTTTAGGAATGTGTCTTCCCTGCCCTTCACTTGGTGTACCTGGCTCTTTGATGTACAATGTGGAGCTAACTGAGAGACAATCCCAGACTTGTCGGGAAGGCGCTAACTGACTACAGCATATTGGGACCAGGACTAATGCCTTTAGGAATGTGTCTCCCCTGTTCTTCACTTGATGTACCTGCCTATCAACTCATCGCTCTTTTTTGATCTACACCATAGTGCTAACTGATAAGAGAGACAATCTCAGACTTGTGGGAAAGGTGCTAACTGACTACAGGACTAATGCCTTTAGGAACGTGTCTTTTTGATCTATACAGCATAAAACATCTGGTCCAGTCGTTGCTCTTTGGAGTGATAGGTCGGGGGAGTCCAGTGCTTGCTGCTTACTTGACTCATGTACCCCCGACACTCCCGCCAGCTGATGGAGTAAAGCTTGTGTTGGTCCACCTAACCCATTGTGTGTTGTCTGTTTTAAGCCGAAGCGAACTTTAACAAAATTACACCTAAAACCTGTAAGGCAGTAAAAAGATAGAAAAGTGTAGGAACTGCAGATGCTGGTTTACACTGAAGATAGACACAAAATGCAGGAGTAACTCAGCGGGACAGGCAGCATCTGCGGAGAGAAGCAACGGGTGACGTTTCGGGTCAAGACCCTTCTTCAGACTGAGAGTCAGGGGAGAGGGAGATTGGAGAAATGGAAGGGTAAGGTGTGAAAATGCCAGATCCAAGCAGACGATGATCAAGGAAATGTAGAATGGTTCATTATTGGCTGAGGGGAAGGTGATAACAAGGCACACAAACAGTAAAATTAATCAGAAAGACAGTGAAACTAGTCGGAGAATTAGGGTGGGGGAGGGATGGAGAGAGAGGGAAAGCAAGGGTTACTTGAAGTTAGAGAAGTCAATGTTCATACCGCTGGGGTATAAGCTGCCCAAGGGAAATATGAGGTGCTGTTCCTTAAATTTGCGCTGGGCCTCACTCTGACAATGGAGGAGGCCCATGACAGAAAGGTCAGTGTGGGAATGGGAGCAGGAGTTAAAGTGTTTAGCAACTGGGAGATCGCGTAGGCCTATAGACAATAGCCAATAGGTGCAGGAGGAGGCCATTCGGCCCTTCGAGCCAGCACCACCATTCACTGTGATCATGGCTGATCATTCTCAATCAGTACCCCGTTCCTGCCTTCTCCCCATACCCCCTGACTCCGCTATCCTTAAGAGCTCTATCTAGCTCTCTCTTGAAAGCATCTAGAGAACTGGCCTCCACTGCCTTCTGAGGCAGAGAATTCCACAGATTTACAACTCTCTGACTGAAAAAGTCTTTCTTCATCTCAGTTCTAAATGGCCTACCCCTTATTCTTAAACTGTGGCCCCTGGTTCTGGACTCCCCCAACATTGGGAACATGTTTCCTGCCTCTAACGTGTCCAACCCCTTAATAATCTTATATGTTTCAATAAGATGGACTGAGCGAAGAAAAGAAAAGGCTATGCCAACAAAGAAAAAAAAATCAGTACAAACATTACTCTGTCGCTAGGCAGTGAAAGTGATACTCAAAGGATAGCATTTGAAGAAGAGTCTCGACCGGAAAAGTTACTCTTTCCTTCTCTCCAGAGATGCTGCCTCAGTTACTCCAGCATTTTGTGTGTATCTTCGGTGTAAACCAGCATCTGCAGTTCCTTCCTGCACGACAACAGTTGTGTGCTCAGTTACATTAGAAGTAGCAACACCTTTCTCATCTCCACCTATATTGGGCTTCTAATGGATGTGGGGCGGGCCTGATGGATCTCGTTTCCGAGCACCCTCCCTTGAGCGTGGCACTTTGAGCAAAACCTTCAGGCACAGTGGTCTTTTGGAGTCCTGAATGTTACCTGGATATAGACAATCATGACCTCTTTACTTTCCAATTAAAATGCCCACAAAATATAAAATCAAGGAACTGCAGATACTGGTTTACAAATCAAGACACAAAGTGCTGGAGTAACTCAGCGGGTGAGGCAGCATCCTTGGGGAACATGGATAGGTGACGTTTCACAGAGTGCAGGAGTAACTCAGCGGGTGAGGCAGCATCCTTGGGGAACATGGATAGGTGACGTTTCACAGAGTGCTGGAGTAACTCAGCGGGTCAGGCAGCATCTGTGGAGAACATGGATAAGTGACGTTTCCCAGAGTGCTAGAGTAACTCAGCGGGTCAGGCAGCATCTGTGGAACATGGATAAGTGACGTTTCCCAGAGTGCTGGAGTAACTCAGCGGGTCAGGCAGCATCTCTGGAGAACATGGATAGGTGACGTTTCATAGAGTGCTGGAGTAACTCAGCGGGTCAGGCAGCATCTCTGGAGAACATGGATAGGTGACGTTTCACAGAGTGCTGGAGTAACTCAGCGGGTCAGGCAGCATCTCTGGAGAACATGGATAGGTGATGTTTCGGGTCAGGACCCATCTTCAGAAGGTTATGCTACAATGTTTCTTTAATGCACTTCTCGCCGACATCTATCTATCTATCTATCTGTCTGTCTGTCTGTCTGTCTGTCTGTCTGTCTGTCTGTCTGTCTGTCTGTCTGTCTGTCTGTCTGTCTGTCTGTCTGTCTGTCTGTCTGTCTGTCTGTCTGTCTGTCTGTCTGTCTATAAAACTCTCATCTTGTATATTTGTTTGTATGTTCCCGAAAGACAGCCAATATGGTACTCGATAGCGCAACTTTAATAAACCGCTCCCACTTGTCCTGCCCATCAGCCGTGCCTGCGCAGTAATACTCCTTGCTTGATGTCACAATGGGAACCCAACGGGTCCGCACCTTTGTAGCTGGGGTCCATTGATGTAATACCTATGTGTTCATCTTGCGTCACCATGGATCCACGCATGCGCATTTGGGGGAGGGTTGCCATTTTGAGATCGCCATTTTGAGACCGCCATTTGATTGGCTCTACCACCTCCCCCCTACGTGGGGTCCGGCGCGTCCTGATTGGCGCCTGCCGCTCCCCCCCCCCCCCCCACGTGGGCTCGATTGATTGGCTCCGACCTCCCGCTCGACGCCTGATTGGTCGCTGTTCCAGGTCCCACGTTGGGGGGGGGGAGCGCTGCCGCCGCTCTGATTGGTCGCCGGCTCTTCCCGCTCAAAGCGCGCTGGTTGACCGCCAGGGCTTCTTCCCGCTCAAAGCAACGGGACCACGGGTCACTCTGTACTCCGCGATGGCCGCCCGTGGCCGGGATGAGTGGCTCCCTCCCCCTTTCCTCTCCCCCCTCGCCCGCCCCCACCCCCGGGGGAGACTCCCCGGCTGGCAACGGGTCCACAGGTCATCAGTTGGGGGAGGGTTGCTGGAGAGGGTTGCAGGAGAGGTTTGGACAGAGGGTTGCAGGAGAGGTTTGGACAGAGGGTTGCAGGAGAGGTTTGGACAGAGGGTTGCAGGAGAGGTTTGGACAGAGGGTTGCAGGAGAGGTTTGGACAGAGGGTTGCAGGAGAGGTTTGGACAGAGGGTTGCAGGAGAGGTTTGGACAGAGGGTTGCAGGAGAGGTTTGGACAGAGGGTTGCAGGAGAGGTTTGGACAGAGGGTTGCAGGAGAGGTTTGGACAGAGGGTTGCAGGAGAGGTTTGGACAGAGGGTTGCCGGAGAGGTTTGGACAGAAGGTTGCCGGAGAAAGTTGCAGGAAAGGTTTGGACAGAGGGTTGCAGGAAAGGTTTGGACAGAGGGTTGCAGGAGAGGTTTGGACAGAGGGTTGTCGGGCCTGCAGGAGGGGTTTGCACCCAATGGGTCCACGTCGTCTAGTATGGGCCTAAAAGCCACACACCAGGATGAGATTTCAACTCAAACTGAAGGGACCACAGGCCACATAGACACCAAAATAAATAGCTGCAAAGCCGTAGATTTGGGGGTAATTTAAAAGGGGCCAGTAATTTAAAAGTACGCCAGTATTGTTATGAATGAAATTCTACCTCGTTGAGTCATATAGCACGGAGAAAGGCCCTTTGGCCCAACATGCCCACGCTGACCAAGATAACCCACCTTGTACCACATTAACATGGAGCAGTACATTGAACAACATTTCTAGACCATGAAATTTATTACTTTAAGGTTGGCCTTAAGGATGTCAAATTAGATGATACATTGATATTTAGCACTAATTCATTTGACTGAATTTCCCTCCTGTCATTTTCCAATGATGGTTCTGCAGTTGTACAGGACCCTAGTGAGACCATATCTGGAGTATTGTGTGCAGTTTTGGTCTCCTAATTTGAGGCAGTGCAGCGTAGGTTCACGAGGATAATCCCCGGGATGGCGGGACTGTCATATGAGGAAAGCCTGGAAAGACTAGGCTTGTATTCACTGGAGTTTAGAAGGATGAGAGGGGATCTGAGAGAAACGTATAAAATTATAAAAGGACTGGACAACAAGATGCTGGAAAAATGTTCGCAATGTTGGGCGAGTCCAGAACCAGGGGCCACAGTCTAAGAATAAAGGGGAGGCCATTTGAAACTGAGGTGAGAAGAAATTTTTTCACCCAGAGAGTTGTGAATTTGTGGAATTCTCTGCCACAGAGGGCAGTGGAGGCCGATTCACTGAATGAATTTAAAAGAGAGTTAGATAGAGCTCTAGGGGCTAGCGGGGTCAAGGGATATGGGGAGAAGGCAGGCACGGTTTACTAATTGTGGATGATCAGCCATGATCACAATGAATGGCAGTGCTGGCTCGAAGGGCCAAATGGCCTCCTCCTGCACCTATTTTCAAAAAAATCTTCCATTGAGCATTCATGACCATAAAATGTAAAAATGCTTTCTGCTTTTATTGGCTGTTTGATGAATTCCATCCCCTAAAACCACAATTATTATGTCTCTGGAATGCCAGAGGGTAGGGGGAGACCTGATTGAAGTATTTTAAATGATGAGAGGCTTAGATATGGTAGACAGGCAGAACCTTTTTCACAGGATGGACAAATCAAATACTGGAGAGCATAGCTCCATGGTGAGAGGGGCAAAGTTAAAGGAGATGTGCAGGACAGTGTTCATAAGATCATAAGTGATAGGAGCAGAATTAGGCCATTCAGCCCGTTTACTCTGAATTGAATTGAACTGAATAAATGTTATTGACCAAGTATGTACACATACAAGGAATGTGCCTTGGTGCTCTGCTCGCAAGGATAACACTACGAACATATAGTAAACAATTAAGAATAAAACATAATTTAACCATGTGAATCTATGTGAATCTATAAATAATCTAAAATACCAGAGCAAAAGGAGGCTACAGACTTTTGGTTGTTGAGTAGAGCTACTGCTCGTGGGAAAAAGCTGTTTTTATGTCTGGCTGTGGCTGCTTTGACAGTGGCTGCACCTTCCAGAGGGAAGTGGTTCAAAGAGTTTGTGGCCAGGGTGAGAGGGGTCAGAGATGCTCTTGCCCGCTCGCTTCCTGGCCCTTGCAGTGTACAGTTTGTCGATGGGGGAAAGGTTGCAGTCAACAACCTTCTCGGCCGATCGAACGATGCGCTGCAGCCTCCGGATGTCGTGCTTGGTGGCTGAGCCAAACCAGACCATTCAATCATGGCTGATCTATCTCTCCCTCTCAACAACATTCTCCTGCCTTCTCCCCATAACCCCCGACATCCGAACTAATCAAGAATCTATCTATTGTTCTCCGCCTTACAAATATCCACTGAGGGCCTCAGTTCCACAGCCTGGAACGTGCGGCAAGGGTTGGTGATTGAGGCGTGATGATAGTGACCTTTGGATAGACACGTGGATATGCAGGGAATGGAGGGATGTGGATTATGTGCAGGCAGATGTGATGGGCTTGGCATCATGTTCACCACAGACTGTGGGCGAAGGGCCTGCTCTCACGCTGTGCTGTTCCATTTGTGTTCCTTTTGTGCACAATCAACTTGGTATGGGAGTGAGGGTTGGGAACAGCTCCAGCCACATCAACACAGTCTGCAGGTTGTACATCTCCAACAAAGACTCAGTCAGGTAAACGATGGGCACTCACACATACACGCTCACACACACCACGCACCACACACACACATATGGACAAACACACACATGCACAAAAACAAACATACCTGCACACACACACAAAAACAAACATACCTGCATACACACATGCACACACATGCACATGCACACAGACACATGCATGCACAAAAACAAACATACCTGCATACACACACACAAAAACAAACATACCTGCATACACACACACACAAAGACAGACATACCTGCATACACACACACGCGCACACACAAGCACAAGCACAGACACACACATGCACAAAAACAAACATACCTGCATAAGCACACACACAAAAACAAACATACCTGCATGCACACACATACAGACACGCACATACAGACACGCACATGCATCAAAACAAACACGCCTGCACACACACAAAACAAACATGCACACACACGCACGCACACAAACAGGCATGCACAAAAACATACTTGCATACACACACACACACACAGGCACAAAACAAACATACCTGCATACACACACACAAAAACAAACATACCTGCATACACACGCAAACACATGCACACGCACACACACACAAACATACCTGCATACACAAAAACAAACATACCTACATATACAAACACATGCACACACATGCACACACGCACATGCACAAAAATAAACTCGCCTGCATACACACACACGCGCACAAAACACACATACCTGTCTGAAGAAGGGTCTCGACCCGAAACGTCACCCATTCCTTCTCTCTAGAGATGCTGCCAGTCCCGCTGAGTTACTCCAGCATTTTGTGTCTACCTGCATACACACAAGCATAAACAAACATACCAGCACACGCACAAAACAAACTTACCTGCACACACTCACAAACATCCCCACAAAAACACACCCACAACACACACACACAAATATACCTGCATACACACACGCACACACAACCACAAACATACCAGCACACACACACACAAACAAACACACACAAAAACAAACATACCTGCAGAGACATACACACAAACTTACCCACAAACACACACACATACCTACTCACAAACACCCAAACACAAAAACAAATATACCTGCATACACACACCCAAACATACATACCCCCCCACACACACACACACTTAAGTGAGAGCATAACTTCTATTCATGTTGTTGCCCAGCATCGGTCTGTGCCTCGACATCACAATATCCCAAACACCCACCCAGTGCTGATAAACTGGCAGCATGCAGTCTGACACATGGAAGCATAGCAAAATAGACAATAGGTGCAGGAGTAGGCCATTCGGCCCTTCGAGCCTGCACCGCCATTCAATATGATCATGGCTGATCATCCAACTCAGTATCCCGTACCTGCCTTCTCTCCATACCCCCTGATCCCTTTAGCCACAAGGGCCACATCTAACTCCCTCTTAAATATAGCCAATGAACTGGCCTCAACTACCTTCTGTGGCAGAGAATTCCACAGATTCACCACTCTCTGTGTGAACTTTCTCATCTCGGTCCTAAAAGACTTCCCCCTTATCCTGAAACTGTGACCCTTTGTTCTGGACTTCCCCAACATCGGGAACAATCTTCCTGCATCTAGCCTGTCCAACCCCTTAAGAATTTTGTAAGTTTCTATAAGATCCCCCCTCAATCTTCTAAATTCCAGCGGGTGAAGATATAAAGATAGAGTCTAGATATAGGTGTAAAGAAATAGATAGTGCAAAGATATAGGTAAAGATATAAAGTAAAGATAGAGACAGAAGAAACTTTGTCACCCAGAGAGTTGTGAATTTGTGGAATTCTCTGCCACAGAGGGCAGTGGAGGCCAATTCACTGGATGCAATTAAAAGAGAGTTAGATAGAGCTCTAGGGGCTAGTGGAATCAAGGGATATGGGAAGAAGGCAGGCACGGGTTAGTGATTGTGGATGATCAGCCATGATCACAATGAATGGCGGTGCTGGCTCAAAGGGCCAAATGGCCTCCTCCTGCACCTATTTTCTATATTTCCATGTTTCTGTAGTACAAAGATATAGGTAAAGATATAGAAAAGATACAGATAGAGCAAAGATATAGGTGAAGATATAGAGAAAAGATACTGATAGTGCAAAGATATAGGTGAAGATATAGAAAAGATACAGATAGAGCAAAGATATAGGTGAAGATGTTGAGGATAAAAAATAACATTACAGAGCATCAAATCTATAAATTATGCTGAATCTGGCACAACAAAGGGTTTGCTTTCTGAAAACGTAATAATTTTTATTCATAAAGTAAATTCAATATTTACTTACCCAGCTGGCATCTTGAATGGTTAAGTTTTCCTTTCCCTCTCTTTGTCACCAGGAGCTAGTTATTATCACACACACTCCAGTGACATAGTACACTCACTTATCTGCTACTGGGCTAGTCTACATGGTGGTCCAACTTCAGTAGGTCCCCACAACCAAGCAGGAAAAGGAAGTTCAAAAAAAAGTAACAGGATGTCAAAGAGCTAAAACTCACTGAGGCAAAAGAAAAAGAACAGAAACCCTGAGCTGGTTTAAGCAACTTTCTATTTATAAATACAAACGCAGAGCATGCACAGAATCGTTTATTATATGCTTCATGGTGTTATTTCATTTTGGCTGAAGTTCCCCACATTACTTCAACTTTTGCAAAATTGACGGTTATCTTTGCTGCCCCACTGCAAGTTCCCAAACAGCGTGAGAGTTTCCAGGATGCACAGATATAAGAAGGTGGGACGTTGTAGGAACTCTGTATCTGCTCCTTCAACTTTAAGAGAACCGTTTTATCAAATGAATGAGGACCCCTCGATAGTTATGTGTGTGAATTGCGTTGCCCAAACATTTTCTATGTTTTATGTTCTATGTTCTAAGGCTTAGGGGGGTTCAGCACGTCCCCAACATCTCTCACCAACTACTACAGATGCACCATAGAAAGCATTTTATTGGGATGCATCACAGGCATCGGGATGCATTGGGATGGTTTGTGAACAACTCCATCCAAGATCATGAGGAATTGCAGAGAAATGTGGACACAGCCCAAACCATCACACAAACCAACCTCCCGGTTGCTGGACACTTTAATTCTCCTTCCCATTCCTACACAGACCTTTCTGTCCTCGGTCTCCTCCATTGTCAGAGTGAGGCTAAATGCAACTTGGAGGAACTTGGGCAGCTTACAGCCCAGTGGTATGAACATTGATTTCTCTCACTTCAGGTAGCCCTGGCATTCCCTCTCTCTCTATCCCTCCCCCACCCAAGTCACACCAGCTTCTAATTTTCACCTCACAAACAGCTTACTATGGCCTGCTTCCTTTATCATCGTTGCTTTTTTTGCATATCTTTCATTCATTAGTCTTTATCTCTCCACATCAATAGACAATAGGTGCAGGAGGAGGCCATTCGGCCCTTCGAGCCAGAACCACCATTCAATGTGATCATGGCTGATCATTCTCAATCAGTACCCCGTTCCTGCCTTCGCCCCATACCCCCTGACTCCATTATCTTTATGAGCTCTATCTAGCTCTCTCTTGAATGCATTCAGTGAATTGGCCTCCACCGTCTATATCTCTCGTTTCCCTCATCCCTAACCAGTCTGAAGAAGGATCTCGACCTGAAGCGTCACCCATTGCTTCTCTCCAGAGATGCTGCCTGACCCGCTGAGTTACTCCAGCACTCTGTGAAACGTCACCTATCCATGTTCTCCAGAGATGCTGCCTGACCCGCTGAGTTACTCCAACACTCTGTGTTCTTTTTCGTAAAGCAGCATCTGCAGTTCCTTATCTCTATATCATCCTCTTTCTGCTTGTTTCACTATGCCTCATTGTTCATGCCCAGAGATGGCACAGCTCTGAACTGATCAGTTAGTTGTGGGATTTCTTAGCTTTTAGACTTGACTTTAGATTTACGTAGTAGAAACAGGCCCTTCTGCCCACCGAGTCTCCACCGACCAGCGACCAATAGCACCATCCTACACACTAGGGACCATTTACACTTTACAGAAGCCTACCCACCTACAGACCTGTACGTCTTTGGAGTGTGGGAGGAAACCGGAGCACCCGGAGAAAACCCCACACTGGTCACGATGAGATCGTACAAACTCCGTACAGACAGCGCCCGCAGTCAGGATCGAACCCGGGTCTCTGGTGCTGTAAGGCGGCAACTCTACTGCTGTGCCCAAAACTCTATCCTTTGCATGTTGTGGACTGATGGTAATATATTGGCTGGGCAGATGGATTTGTGTTGTAGATGATGATCAATGCTAAAGGATAGATCGGGGTTCCCACTTTCAATCTGCATCCGTACAGAAAACCATGAATAACTGCCTCCATCATGAGAATCTATACTGGAAAACAACGTAGGCATTGTGTACTTCAGCCAAAAAGAAAGAGTCATGCAACTGTTATTTTAATATTTCTCTTCTACATGAATGCCAACTGCCTTTTCTATCCAGGACTGCCATAGCCAGCCTCTCTAATGATGTTGATCGTTGATCCTCTGCCAAGGCTTAAAGCAGGAGATGGTTTAGTGGAGTTTATTTAACGCAGGGCAAGGGATTGCATCTCCCACACGGACAAAGTGATGTGTTGGCCAAACAGCTGGAGCATAAGCAAAGAGCTCCAGCAAACGCCAGGCCCGTCAGCCCTGGATGTGCAATGAAATCTGCTTTTACTGGGACAGTTTACGAGGATGTTGTCAGGACTCGATGGGCTTGAGCTAGAGGGAGAGGCTGGGCAGGCTGGGACTTCATTCCTTGGAGCGCTGGTGGGTGAGGGGTGATCTTACAGAGGTGTACAAAACCTGTACATCTTTGGAGTGTGGGGGGAAACCAAAGATCTCGGAGAAAACACACGTGGTCACAGGGAGAATGTACAAACTCCGTGCAGACAGCACCCGTAGTCGGGATCGAAAAACATAGAAACATAGAAAATAGGTGCTGGAGGAGGCCATTCGGCCCCTCGAGCCAGCACCGCCATTCATTGTGATCATGGCTGATCATCCACAATCAGTAACCCGTGCCTGCCTTCTCCCCATATCCCTTGATTCCACTAGCCTCTAGAGCTCTATCTAACTCTCTTTTAAATTCATCCAGTGAATTGGCCTCCACTGCCCTCTGTGGCAGAGAATTCCACAAATTCACAACTCTCTGGGTGAAAAAGTTTTTTCACACCTCGGTTTTAAATGGCCTCCCCTTTATTCTTAGACTGTGGCCCCTGGTTCTGGACTCCCCCAACATTGGGAACATTTTTGAGGGGAATAGGGTAGGGTGAATGCATAGTCTTTTACCCAGAGTTGGGATAAGGCAGTAGCTGTGCCATCGTGCCACTGTGAAGTCTATCCATTAAATCGAGATCCAGAGGTCATAGGTTTAAGTGAGAGGGGGGAAAGATTTAATAGGAACTCAAAGGCAATATATATTTTTTACAAAGGGTGGTGGGCATATGGAACGAGCTGCCTGTGGAGGAAGTTGTGGCAGGTATGATCACAATGTTTAAAATATATATTTAGACAGGTACATGGATAGTACAGGTTTGGAAGGATGTGGGCCGAATGCAGGCAGGTGGAACTGGTGTAGATGGGACAAGTTGGGCGGTGTGGGCAAGTGTGGCTGAAGGGCCTGTTTCTACTCCATATCGCTCTATGACGCTCTATCAGCATCCATTCCAGATTACTTACTTTACCGTTTGCAAACATGATGTGCAGCTGCTGCAAGAATTTCACTGTTCCATCCCGAAATATATATGTGACAATAAAACACTCTTGACTGCACATATTAAACGTTTTGTTTTCATCAAGTTGGAGAGAAAAAAAAGACAAAGTGCTGGAGTAACTCAGCGGGTCAGGCAGCATCTCTGGAGAACATGGATAGGTGACGTTTCACAGAGTGCTGGAGTAACTCAGCGGGTCAGGCAGCAACTCTGGAGAACATGGATAGGTGACGTTTCACAGAGTGCTGGAGTAACTCAGCGGGTCAGGCAGCATCTCTGGAGAACATGGATAGGTGACGTTTCAGAGAGTGCTGGAGTAACTCAGCAGGTCAGGCAGCATCTCTGGAGAACATGGATAGGTGACGTTTTGGGTCTGGACCCTTCTTCAGACTCAACATTAACATCAAGTTGTATGCGGAAACTTGCTTTGTGACCATTCTTCAGACCTGACCTGTAACGTCACCTATCCATGTTCTCCAGAGATGCTGCCTGACCCGCTGAGTTACTCCAGCACTCTGTGAAACGTCACCTATCCATGTTCTCCAGAGATGCTGCCTGACCCGCTGAGTTACTCCAGCACTCTGTGAAACGTCACCTATCCATGTTCTCCACAGATGCTGCCTGACCCACTGAGTTACTCCAGCACTCTGTGAAACGTCACCTATCCATGTTCTCCACAGATGCTGCCTGACCCACTGAGTTACTCCAGCACTCTGTGAAACGTCACCTATCCATGTTCTCCAGAGATGCTGCCTGACCCGCTGAGTTACTCCAGCACTCTGTGAAACGTCACCTATCCATGTTCTCCACAGATGCTGCCTGACCCACTGAGTTACTCCAGCACTCTTATTTTTTTTGTGAACTAGCTCCTTGTTTCTCAGGCTGGATGGTACAAAGGGGATTACTGTAGACAGACACAAAAAGCTGGAGTAACTCAGATGGTCAGACAGCATCTCTGGAGAAAGGGAATAGGTGAAGATTTGGGTGGAGACCATTCTTCAGATAACTGTAACAGGGTGTGGAGTAAAGTTGTCAAAGTCGATTCAGGAACAGTTTCTTCCCCGCTGTTATCAGTTAACTGAACCATCCTATCAACAACTAGAGAGTGGTCCTGACCTCCCATCGACCTCACTGGAAACCTTTAAACCATCTTTAATTGGACTTTACTGGACTGTCACTTGCACTGAACATTATTCCCGAAACAGAGGAACAACATGAAACTACGATCATAAATGCGTGAGGAGAGGGGTAAAACTGATCACCTGCATATTGAGCTGTTGGATGGTCACGCACTCTTCACCCACTTTACATTAGATGTTGTTCAAACAGCACGAAGCAAAGTGATGAGGGTGGAATTGAGAGGGTTAAGGAAGGGTATCAAAGGAAGGAACTGCAGATGCTGGTTTAAACCGAAGATACACACAAAAAGCTGCAGTAACTCAGAGGGACAGGCAGCATCTCTGGAGAGAAGGAACGGGTGACGTTTCAGATCGAGACCCTTCTTCAGACCGAAGACCCTTCGAGACCCTTCTTCAGATGTTCAGGTGAGCGGGGCAGGCAGCATTTCTGGAGAAAAGGAATAGGTGAGGTTTCGAGGGTCGAGACCCTTCTTCAGACTGAAACGTCACCTATTCCTTTTCTCCAGAGATGCTGCCTGACCCGCTGAGTTACTCCAGCACTCTGTGAAATGTCTCCTATCCATGTTCTCCACAGATGCTGCCTGACCCGCTGAGTTACTCCTGCACTCTGTGAAACGTCACCTATCCATGTTCTCCAGAGATGCTGCCTGACCCGCTGAGTTACTGCAGCTTAGGGTGTCAAAGGTTAGCGGCATAACGCAGGAGAACGGGAAAAGATAGATCAGCCGTGATAGAATGGTGGAGCAGACCCGATGGGCCGAATGGCCTAACTCTGCTCCTACGACTTATGAAGTCATGAATTAAAAGTGATGGATGACTGTAATTAGGGTCACCCATGCAGACTGATGGGGCAGGCTCAGCAGTCATGCCATCCAAACTTGCTTACTTTATTGTAGGAGACAGCACAAGATGAATACAAGATACCAAATTGGAAGGTTCACAAGTTCACAAGTTGTAGGAGTACAATTAGGCCATTCGGCCCATCGAGTCTACTCCGCCATTCAATCATGGCTGATCTCTGCCACCTAATCCCATTCTCCGGCCATCTCCCCATAACCCTTGACACCCATTTTAATCAAGAATTTGTCTATCTCTGCCTTAAAAATATCCACTGCCTTGGCCTCCACAGCCGTCTGTGGCAATAAGTTCCACAGGTTAACAACGCTCTGACTAAAGAAGTTCCTCCTCACCTCCTGTTTAAAAGAGCGCCCTTTAATTCTGAGGCTGTGACCTCTGGTCCCAGACTCTCGCACCAGTGGAAACATCCTCTCCACATCCACTCTATCCAAGCCTTTCATTATTCTGTAAGTTTCAATGAGGTCCCCCCTTAACCTTCTAAACTCCAGCGAGCACAGGCCCAGTGCTGTCAAACGCCCATCACGCACTTACCCACTCACTCCTGGGTTCATTCTGGGCTGGAAGGGCTGGTGAATTGATACTTCACTGGAAGAATTATTTGGGTCCCTGGATGACAAGAATAATTTGTGAGAGGGTATGTATAATGGTGATTGTTAATTTCTGTTTGCATTTTGCTGTGATTTATACATTTAGCTTGGCATATCTTTTATGGCAATTTTACATTTGCACTCTGGTTCAGTAGATGGCAGCTGTTCAGACGCAGAGGGAAAGTCTGTCAACATGGTGATTGGTGATAAAAAAATAAAGTATGGCTTACTGATAACAGCTTTGGAGGAGTTTTTCTGTAGATAGCTCAGACAGGGTGGGGTACAAAGAATTACTTCCTTTTATTATAGTTTATATTTTTATAAGTATTACTTCCTCTTTCTCCTGAGTTACTTTATTTGTCAGCAGTTACACAAGCATATTAAAAATATGCTTATTAAATAATATCACCCGTTCACACAAGTTCCATGCTATTCCACTTTCCCATCCACTCCCTGCACACGGGGAACAATTTACGGAGGCCAGTTAACCAGCAAACCCGCACGCATTTGGAACATGGGAGGAAACCGGAGCACCCGGAAGAAACACACGAGGAGAATGTACAAACTCCACGCAGACAGTACCAGTGGTTGGGATCGAACCTGGGACTCTGGCGCTGTGAGACAGTGCCACTGCCAGCTGCACCAACGCCTTTTCGGAAGTTAGCACCTTTAAAAATTCACTATAAACGGGATTACATGTTTAAATTTGAGGGCCACTTGAACTGAAACATGAATGCATGAATGCTGCCAAATGTTTCCTACATCAACACTCCCACCAGCTTATTTTATGATTTTGGGTTTGACATGCACAGTTTACCAAACCCCTCACTGCCATTTTCAACCCTTAGATTTTTGCAAATTTCTTTTTAAATGGGTTTCAATGATGGGTGACTTTTAATACCATTACTACCTTTTAATAATAGTTTTTAATAATTAGTTTTAATACCTTTTAATAATTAGTTTAGAGATACAGCGCGGAAATAGGCCCTTCGGCCCACCGAGTCCGCACTGACTGGCGATCCCGGCACATTAACACTATCCTACACACACTAGGGACAATTTACACATACTCCGAGCCAATTAACCTACAAACCTGCACGTCTTTGGAGTGTGGGGGGAAACCGAAGATCTTGGAGAAAACCCACGCAGGTCACGGGGAGAACGTACAAACTCCGTACCCCTTAAGAATAAGGGGTAGGCCATTTAGAACAGAGATGAGGAAAAACTTTTTCAGTCAGAGAGTTGTGAATCTGTGGAATTCTCTGCCTCAGAAGGCAGTGGAGGCCAATTCTCTGAATACATTCAAGAGAGAGCTAGATAGAGCTCTTAAGGATAGCGGAGTCAGGGGGTATGGGGAGAAGGCAGGAACGGGGTACTGATTGAGAATGATCAGCCATGATCACATTGAATGGCGGTGCTGGCTCGAAGGGCCGAATGGCCTACTCCTGCACCTATTGTCTATTGTCCGTACAGACAGCACCCGTAGTCGGGATCGAACCCGGGTCTCCGGCGCTGCAAGCGCTGTAGGGCAGCAACTCTACCGCTGCACCACCGTGCTGCCCTTTAGAGTCACCATACTTTAGAGTCACACAGCACAGAAACAGCCCTGCATCTCTGGACAGAAGGAATGGTTGACGTTCCTTCTCTCCGGAGATGCTGCCTGTCCCGCTGAGTTACTCCAGCATTTTGTGTCTATCTTCGGTGTAAACCAGCATCTGCAGTTCCTTCCTACGCAGTAACAGGCCTCTCGGCCAAATTCTTCCATGTCGTGAAAGATGCACCATGCAAGCTGGTCACATTTGCCCATGCAAGGCAAATGCCCCTTTTGAGTGAGGGTCTCATGCTTGGTTATCCCCTACATTACACCACGGGTAGTATTAATGTATTACTGATCACAGTCACATATATCAGTGCCAAGCAGAATGCAATGTCAAATGAACAGTGCACTACTAAGCACTCGAGTCTTTTTACCTACCAATAGAGAGCGTTGATGTGTACTGAGCTAATTAGTTTTAGCAATTTCAAATAATGCCCTATTCAATATGATCAACTCACTATTTAAAAGCAGCTGTGCTTTTATCCTTGTGTCAAACAAGTTATCCTTGTTTTTAAAATCGTGGACTACAGGAGACAGCAGGGGAGTGGACACCTCCCCATCCACATCGGTGATGCTGAGGTCGAAAGGGTCAGCAGCTTTAAGTTCCTCGGTGTGCACATCACTGAGGACCTTTCCTGGACACTGCACACGGACACAATAACAAAGAAGGCCCACCAGCGGCTCTTTTTCCTGAGAAGACTGAGGAAGTTTGGCATGAACGCCAGCATACTCACAAACATCTACAGATGCACCATCGAGAGCCTGCTGACGGGCTGCATTACAGTCTGGTACAGGAACTGTTCTGCCCACAGCCACAAATCACTACAGAGAGTGGTGAAGACGGCACAGCACATCACTGGCAACTGTCTCCTGGCCATTCAGGACATTCTCTACCAGCGGTGCCTGCGGAAGGCACGCAGCATCATCAAGGACCACAGCCACCCAGCACGCAGGCTGTTCTCCTTGTTACCGTCAGGCAGACGATACAGGAGTATGGCTGCACGTACCACCAGACTTAAGAACAGTTTCTACCATCAGGCCATCAGGCTTCTGAACTCATAAACACATTTCACATCATGTATGTTGATTATTTTTAATATTGTCTTTTTACCTATTTTTAATATTGTCTTTTTACCTTACTAATGTCATTTTAATCTTATTTATCCTTGGAATATTACTGCTGAGGTGACCCGTTGTCTTGTCAAATACATTTCATTGTACCGTTGACCCTGGGCCAACCTACATATGACAAATACCATTTATTATTATTATTATTATTAAAATGCATCATCCACCATTTTTCAATGCAGCAAGTGCAACACAATTTAAATCATCGCAAACATTACTATTTTAGCCACTTCTATGAACCCAAACTATATGTTATTGTGGCAAAGTAAAATATGAACGCAAAGTTAAAATGATCTCCAGCATGACTATTTTAGCCACTTTGTGGAGCCCAGGATGTTTCAGTCACAGTCTGGTGCAGTGCATGCATGCTTGCTTGAGTGAGCTCACTCTCCTGTGGTTTTCACACATCACCGTTCTACCTCTACCTCTCGGCTTGCACCTTCTGACAGATTTGCAAAGTTCACAATTGGAAGTGATATTTCTGTGAGCTGCACGCCTTAGTGTTTGAGGCAGCACTAATGCTACTGGGGTACATTTGGGTAGCAAGGACACCGATACTGCACATGGAGATGTGTGGGAAAATAACTGCAGATGCTGGTACAAATCGAAGGTATCACAACAGGCATCAGTCTGAAGAAGGGTCTCGACCCGAAACGTCACCCATTCCCTCTCTTCTAGATGTTGGGGGAGTTCAGAACCAGGGGCCACAGCCTAAGAATAAAGGGGAGGCCATTTAAAACTGAGGTGAGAAAAAACTTTTTCATGCACAGAGTTGTGAATTTGTGGAATTGTCTGCCACAGAGGGCAGTGGAAGCCAAATCACTGGATGGATTTAAGAGAGAGTTAGATAGAGCTCTAGGGGCTAGTGGAATCAAAGGATGTGGGGAGAAGGCAGGCACGGGTTATTGATTGGGGACGATCAGCCATGATCACAATGAATGGCAGTGCTGGCTCGAAGGGCCGAATGGCCTCCTCCTGCACCTATTTTCTATGCTTTCTATATTTCTATAGCTGCCTGACCCGCTGAGTTACTCCAGCATTTTGTGATACCTTCAATATTCATGGAGAGTTCATTTGGAAGCTTCCCATGGTGTCTGTGCAGTGTCCTTACACAGACAGCATCTTAATGCACATCACTATTCTGAGAAGGGCAAGCACAAATATATCTTTCAGTGTGGTTGACCTATGCAGGCTTCCTGTAACCCTCCCACTACAGTCACTAAAATATGCTTCTCACAGTTATGTTACCACAATTTCTTTTGTCATGGTTTCTTCTTCATATTCTCAAGGGCAATGTCGTGTGCATGTCATCCAAGCCTGCTTGTTCCCTTAACCAGAAAGTTCATTTTAAAATCACGAAAGAGTGATGAGATCTCATCAGAATTTGATTACTTTATATTTAAAATGTTTACATTTCAGAGACAGTTAGTTCAATAAAGAGACGTACAAAATGGAGATGCAGATGGGGAGCTGTATCCTGTAGTCTGGCAAGCAGCTGTAAATTCATAGGTTCTATGAGCAGTTTGGCCCATCAAGTCTACTCTGCCATTCAATATTGTCTGATCTCTATTTCCCTCCCCACTCCATTCTCCTGCCTTCTCCCTATTGTCCTTGACACCCGTACTAATCTAGAATCTGTCAATCTCCGCCTTAAATATATTAATTGACAATTAATATATTTATTGTCTCCACAACCTACTGTGGCAATAAATTCCACAGCTTCACCACCCTGACTAAAGAAGTTCCTCCTCATCTCCTTTCTAAAAAAGCATCCTTTAATTCTGAGGCTATGGTCTCTAGTCCTAGACTCTCCCACTAGTGGAAACATCCTCTCCACATCCACTCTATCCAAGCCTTCCACTATTCTATATGTTTCAATGAGGTCCCCCCTCGTCCGTCTAAACTTCAGCGAGTACAGGCCCAGTGCTGACAAAAGCTCATCATTGGTTAACCCACTCATTCCTGGGATCATTCTTGTAAACATCCTCCCTCAGATATGGTGCCCAAAATTGCTCACAGTACTCCAACTGCGGTCTGACCAGCCCCTTATACAGCCTCAGCATTACATCCCAGTTGTGATGTTGTAGTCCTCTTGAAATAAATGGACTTGCATTACGTTTGCCTTCCTCACTACCGATTCAGTACCACCGAGATACACTGTTCAAGGACAATATCAAACTGCAGATGCTGAGAAGTTGAACTGAAATAGAAAGAGATAGAGATACACACCAGGACAAACAGCAGCTGTGGAGAAAGTCACAGGCTACCCATCAGCAGCTTCTCAAGTTTCTTTTATTTCTTTCATCATGGGATGCTGCTCGGCCTGCTGAACATTCCAACATTCTCCATTTTAATTTCAGATTTCCTGTCTGCAGTTTACCAAGTTAGTATTTAATGTTCAAAATATTTACTGATTAAAATTGTGTTCCTATTTATACGCATTAATTGTTTTTTTGTCAATTTTGTTTCCATGTGCTGGTTGGAGGATTAAATGTGACAACTTCATAAATGTAGAACTTAGTAGTGATCCAGAAGTAATATTTAGTTTAGAGATACAGCGCGGAAACAGGACCTTCGGCCCACCGGGTCCACGCCGACCAGCGATCCCCGCACATTAACACTACCCTACGCACACTAGGGACAATTCTTACATTTACCAAGCTAATTTACCTACAAACCTGTACGTCTTTGGAGTGTGGGAGGAAACGGAAGATCTCGGAGAAAACCCACGCAGGTCACGGGGAGAACGTACAAACTCCGTACAGACAGCACCCGTAGTTGGGATGGAACCCGGGTCTCAGGCCCGAAAATAATGAATTGAACAAATGATGAAAATGTATAAAAGGAGGCAGATTATTATCTCAATGGTGTCAGATTAGGAAAAAGGGGAGTTCAATGAGACCTGGGTGTCCATGTACACCAGTCACTGAAAGTAAACATGCAGGTACAGCAGGCAGTGAAGAAAGCTAATGGCATGTTGGCCTTCATAACGAGAGGATTTGAGTAGAGGAGCAAAGAGGTCCTTCTGCAGTTGTACAGGGTCCTGGTGAGACCGCACCTGGAGTACTGTGTGCAATTTTGGTCTCCTAATTTGAGGAAGGACATCCTTGCTATTGAGGCAGTGCAGCGTAGGTTCATGAGGTTAATCCCCGGGATGGAGGGACTGTCATATGAGGAAGGATTTGAAAGACTGGGCTTGCATTCACTGGAATTTAAAAGGATGAGAGGGGATCTTATAGAAACATATAAAATTATAAAAGGACTGGATAAGCTAGATGCAGGAAACAAATTCCCAGAGTTGAGGGAGTCCAGAACCAGGGGCCACAGTCTAAGAACAAAGGGGAGGCCATTTAAAACTGAGATGAGAAAAAAACGTTTTCACCCTGAGAGTTGTGAATTTGTGGAATTCTCTGCCACAGAAGGCAGTGGAGGCCAATTCACTGGATGGATTTAAAAGATAGTTAGATAGAGCTCTAGGGGCTAGTGGAATCAAGGGATATGGGGAGAAGGCTGATTGTGGATGATCAGCCATGATCACAATGAATGGCGGTGCTGGCTCAAAGGGCCAAATGGCCTCCTCCTGCACCTATTTTTCTGTGTAAAACACCAGTCAGTTAACTTTACCTCAGGGAGGGTTAGCCATGTGAATAAAAACTGGACATATACTGGTATTGATCAAGTTAATAATTAAAATTAAAGAGTTAAACATTGATGATATATAACCAATGGACATTTTCTATTCGACTACCAGAGTAACACAGAACAGAGCCAGTCAAATGAACAAAAGGCTTGCATTTATAATTGACTAGAAATGTAATTGAATCTGTGCACTATATAATTGAAAGTCATTTTCCCACTGCGAGTCACACTCAAAAACACTCTTCACCCTTGCACCTCGACAATGCTATAATCAGCTCTCCCTAAAGGATCCTTCACTAAGATCATTAATTAATGCTGTCTCGTTGCACACTGGAACAAATCTAAAATAACCAGATCCCTGTTAGTTCTACGCCATACTTTGCCAATCAATTGGACCAACCCCTGAAGACCCGAGAATGGGCGGATGGAGCCCATGACCACTGATACGGTGGGCAAGGAGGGAGGCAGGGAGACACAGAGACACGGAGACACAGAGATGCGGAGACACGGAGACAGAGACACGGAGTCACGGAGACTGAGAGACGCGGAGACATGGAGACAAGGAGACAGAGACACGGAGTCGCGGAGTCACGGAGACAGAGAGATACGGAGATAAAGAGACACGGAGACACAGAGACACGTAGAAAATACGTGCAGCAGGAAGCCATTCGGCCCTTCGAGCCAGCACCACCATTCATTGTGATCATGGCTGATCATCCACAATCAGTAACCCGTGCCTGCCTTCTCCCCATATCCCTTGATTCCACTAGCCCCCGGAGCTCTATTTACCTCTCTCTTAAATTCATCCAGTGAATTGGTCTCCACTGCCCTCTGTGGCAGAGAATTCCACAAATTCACAACTCTCTGGGTGAAAAGATTTTTTCTCACCTCAATTTTAAATGGCCTCCCCTTTATTCTTAGACTGTGGCCCCTGGTTCTGGACTCCCCCAACATTGGGAACATTTTTCCTGCATCTAGCTTGTCCAGTCCTTTTATGATTTTTAACGTTTCTATAAGGTCCCCTTTCATCCTTCTAAATTCCAGTGAATACAAACCCAGTCTTTCCAATCTTTCCTCCAATTACAGTCCCACCATCCCCGGGATTAACCTCGTGAACCTACGCTGCACTGCCTCAATAGCAAGGATGTGCTTCCTCAAATTAGGTAGGAGAATAGTAAAGAAAGCAAACTCAATGCTAGCATTTATTTCAATAGGGCTTGTATACAAATTGCTGAAATGCTGAGGTAATTCTGAGGCTCTATAAGGTGCTGGTAAGGCCGCATTTGGAGTATTGTGAGTAATTTTGGGCACAATATCTGAGGAAGGATGTGCTGGCTCTGGAGGGTTCAGAGGAGGTTTACAAGAATGATCCCAGAAATGAGTGGATTAACATATGATGAGCGTTTGTCGGCACTGGGCCTGTACTCGCTGGAGTTTAGAAGAATGAGGGGGGACCTCATTGAAACATACTGAATAATGAAAAGCTTGGATAGAGTGGATGTGGAGAGGATGTTTCCACTAGTGGGAGAGTCTAGGTCATAGCCTCAGAATTAAAGGACGTTCCTTTAGGGAGGAAATGAGGAGAAATTTCTTTAGTCAGAGGGTGGTGAATCGGGGATGTGCTTGGGTACGGCAATACCCTGCTGGACTGTGCGTAAGAAAATAATTTCACTGCGCGTTTCCACTTTGCACACGTGACAATAAAAGCACCATTACATTGTCCTGACTCTATTCCATAAGCTCGTCCTCAGGACCATCTTTAATTTGTCCAATTTAGAACACGATTAATGCTACCCATAGTGTGAACCCTTCTCATGAGCCCACGTTAGTTCTTGGCTTTGCAGTGGCTCCCTGTCCTCTCTCACATCACCCCTCCCAGCAGACGCAGAAGGGAGAGGATGTTGAAGGATCGGTGCACCATCGAGGCTAACCCTGACCTTCCCATCCATGCCGACTTGAACAATCTGCCCAACATGCGCCTGAAATCCCACAAACCCTTCTGGCCTTCAGCCAATTCCCTGGAAGACTTTGACCCCAAGACTGAGCGGCGCAGAGACTGGAAAGATGCCGACACCAACAACGGAGAGGTCATCACAGAGCCCACTGTGAAACCATCGGGATTTGACCTCCCCCCGCAAGCAATGGCTGACCCTGAACAAGATCCGCACCCTCCATGCAAGAACAGCCCATCACCTGCACAAGTGGGGGATGACAGACAGACAGACAGCCCTGCTTGTGACTGCGGATATCCAGACCAGACCATCCCACACACCGTGAATGACTGCTCACTGAGGCTTGTCCCTGGTGGCATCAAGACCATCCACCCAGCAACTGCTGCTGCCCTGCCCTACATGTCTACCCTTGGCCTACAACTTTAGGCTGTGCATGCCACATCCAAGAAGAAGAAGAATTCTTGGTTTATGTTGCTCCATTGTACACCTACTGTAAGGGCCAATGCATCTACTTCTACCAGGCACGTCTATCCTTCTATTTTTTTTCTCTTCCTAACCTGATTCTACATCCTAATGTTATGATCCAAGACCATCTCCAACCATTACACTAATTTCATCTTTCTCCCCTTTCTTTTTATATTTTAGCTTATTCTTTAAAAAATGGTATTATACAATAGTCAGTCAAATGTTCTTACATTCTAGGAGCAGAATTAAGCCCATCGTCTACTCCGCCATTCAATCATGACTGATCTATCTTTCCTTCTCAACCCCATTTTCCTGCCTCCTCCCCATAATCCCTGACAACCGCACAAATCAAAAATCTGTTCATCTCAGTGTTAAAAACACCCAATGACTTGGCTTCCACAGCCGTCTGGAGCACTGAATTCCACAGATTCACCACCCTCTGCCTAAAGAAATTCCTCCTCCATTGTCAGAGTGAGGCCAAACGCAAATTGGAGGAACAGCAGCTCATATTTCGCTTGGCCAGTTTACAACCCAGCGGTATGACACATGATTTCTCTAACTTCAAGTAACCCTTGCATCCTCTCCCTCTCTGCCACACCCCCACCCAAATCATTGTCCCAGCTTCAAAGTTATCTTGTTGAGTCTCATTAACTGTAGCTCGTTTTCACCTTGTTCACAGCTAACAATGGCCTGTTTCCTTTATCATTGTTATTTTTTTTGCATACCTTTGGCCCACATAGTCTGCCCTAACCAGTGATCCCCGTACACTAGCACTATCCTACACACATTAGGGACAATTTACAAAAGCAAATGAACCTACAAACCTGCACGCCTTTGGAGTATGGGATGGCACCAGAGCACCCGGAGAAAACACAGGCATGCAACAGGGAAGACGTACAAACTCCGTACAGACAGGACCCGTAGTTGGGATTGATCCCGGGTCTCCGATGTTGTAAGGCAGCATCGGTTCTCTGGAGTTCGTGGATAGGTGATGTTGTGGGTCCAGGACCCTTGTTCAGACTAGAGAGTGGTCCAGACCCGAAACGTCACCTATCCATGTTCTCCAGAGATGCTGCCTGACCCGCTGAGTTACTCCAGCACTCTGTGAAACGTCACCTATCCATGTTCTCCAGAGATGCTGCCTGACCCGCTGAGTTACTCCAGCACTCTGTGAAACGTCACCTATCCATGTTCTCCAGAGATGCTGCCTGACCCGCTGAGTTACTCCAGCACTCTGTGAAACGTCACCTATCCATGTTCTCCAGAGATGCTGCCTGACCCGCTGAGTTACTCCAGCACTCTGTGAAACGTCACCTATCCATGTTCTCCAGAGATGCTGCCTGACCCGCTGAGTTACTCCAGCACATTATGTCTTTTTTGTAAACCAACACCTGCAGTTCCTCGTGTCTCCTCGGACCATAATGTTCCGGGAGTAACAGCTTTGGTTACTCCCAGACACTCTCAGAATATGGTCTCACTGTTTGGCACTCATTTAGGATAACTAATAAATAAATCTATTTCTTGTGGAAACAAAAAAACTGCAGATACTGGTTAATACCAAAGATAGGCAGAACAGGCAGGAGTAACGCAACAATGGCCTGTTTACTTTATCATCGTTACTTTTTTGCATATCTTTCATTCATCTATCTATATACTACTAAAATTCAGATCTTGTAGCGTTGTATATATATTCCACTGATGTCGGCTGAATACGGCAATTCCGGCAAAACGGTGAACCGTAGCGCCACGATTTTTGTACCGCCTTAATCACCATGCGGTTCGCTGCTGGAAAATGATATTTTTATTTAATTCGGACGCATATTTTTTAAGTTACAGAGGTCTAAAGGTGCTGCCCCCCCTCATTTATCGAAGTTTTGACAGAAGGGGGGCGCTGCGGTCCGGCAGTGCTCAGTACGCATGCGCGGAATCTCCTCACTCGCACCAAAACAATGGACGCCGTTAGCGGCGCAAGCACGCGATTTCACCGGCTCACCTCTCCTCTCTCCCCTTGCTTCTCTCCACTCTCCCACACCCGAAAGAACATCTCCCCGCAATCCCCCCCCCCCCCCGGGCCCCCTCCCCCCTCACTCTCTCCCCCCTCCACAAATACCGCCCCACCGCCCCATCTCTCATCACCCTCCCCCCCTCCATCCTCAACACCTCCCTCCCTCCACCACTCCCTGGGTGTGGGCACGGGCCCATCGGGCCCGCTTTGAACGGGCACACTTGTTCTAGTCTATATACTAAAACTCTTGTTTGTTTCTGAACTACAGCCAAAACAGTACACGGTAGCGCGACAATTTTAGGCCCACCTTACTCACTCACTTTTTTGGTGCTAATGGAAGAAGTTTCATTGAAATTGGTGTTATATTTTTTAAGTTATTCACAATTTAAAGTTTAAATCTATCTCCTTGGGAGGGAGGGAGGGAGGGAGGGAGGGAGGGAGGAGGGAGGGAGGGGGTGGAGGGAAGGGGAGAGGAAGGGAGGGGGGAGGGGGAGGAGAGGATGCTGCACCAATACAGGAGAGGTTTGGGCCCAATGGGTCCACTTGGTCTAGTTTGTTCTATATCTCTCTACATCACCGTCGAAACCTCACGTTTCCCTCTCCCCTGACTCTCAGTCTGAAGAAGGGTCTCGACCTGAAACGTCACCCATTCCTTCTCTCCAGAGATGCTGTCTGTCCCGCTGAGTTACTCCAGCATTTTATGTTTATCTTCAACTAAGTAATTTCCCCTCAGAAACTGTAACTATACGGTTGTACCTGCAAATGGCTAATTATGACTGAAATCTTCTTGCTTATAAATTATTAGGTCTTCTCTAATTTTAAAGAAAGCAGTGCTCAAAGACAGTATAATTTAACGTTTGAGAATTTTGATAGGATTTTGCACATTGACCTGTCAGGTGTCAAAAGAGAATATATTCACCACACTGATTTTATTCAAAATACACCGAGTTCCTTACATTTATAAAACATGACCTACGTTGCAAGTTCCTGATGAAAATTTAATACAGAATCATCTGTGCACCAACTATCTAGAGATCATTAATTTTTCTGTCTGAAACTGGTAACATACCAATAGGCACAGATATATTCATATAAATATAAGTTCCTATCAATATAAAAAGCATTATGTTACAAGGTCATGAATATTTTCTGTAAGAACGAAGGCACAAAATACAGCACGGGATGTAACAAAGTAAATGGAAGATTTCTTAGTCAGTAGAAGCTATTTAGGCCAAAAGAGAGTAAGGATCTTCTGGTTATCACAGCTCATATTTTAAGATCTGATGGGCATCTTCAGCTGACTACAAGGACTGTTTGTATTTATGGTACGGTGGTGCAGCGGTAGAGTTGCTGCCTTACAGCGAATGCAGCGCCGGAGACTCAGGTTCGATCCTGACTACGGGTGCCGTCTGTACGGAGTTTGTACGTTCTCCCCGTGACCTGCGTGGGTTTTCTCCGAGATCTTCGGTTTCCTCCCACACTCCAAAGACGTACAGGTATGTAGGTTAATTGGCTGGGCAAATGTAAAAAAAAAAAATTGTCCCTAGTGTGTGTAGGATAGTGTTAATGTGCGGGGATCGCTGGGCGGCGCGGACCCGGTGGGCTGAAGGGCCTCTTTCCGCGCTGAATCTCTAAATCTAAAAAAATCTAAATCTAAATCTAAAGGAGGTGGCAATTTGCAGTGTAGTATATGCTGTCAATATTCTAAACTTCATAATGACATGGTGAAAAACATGTTACTCTCTTTTTCCCCCAAGCTGAGAACTACCGATAACCGAACACAGAATTATTAAAATTGAATCCTAACATAAAATATGTTGCATTGTTTAGGCAAGAATTCATTCATCGCCATCCAGCAGATTCGCCTTGTTTCTAATTCATCAAATATTCCATTCTCCAGTGAAGCTACATATGGAAAGCAACATGAAAAACACACCGAAAGACAAAGAAAAATATATGTTCTTTTGAATGTAAAATTATTAGGCCTACTTGAGCAAATTAATCAGATGCTCAATGTGGAATCAATTTTGATCCATTCCGGGTCATGAGGTTTTGATTCTACCCAGCAAGTTTAAAAATAAATGAAAAAGATCTGCCATTCTGCTTGCTTTCTATAAATATTACAACATTACTGCCTTTGGCAGTTTAGTAATAAAAAGCCATTGAGACAGCATGATTCCTACCTGAAATCTTCTGTTGGATACATGGCCTAATAAAAAGGATAAATCTTACAGCAAAGAGGCACATAAAACAATCGGAATTACTGCACAACTGTAAAATGTAGAAGTGATTTGATCCATAAGTGTGTAGATCATCAATATGATGTTGTGCAGGAAGACACACAAGTGCATGCCTGCAGCCTTCATGCAGAATGCTGCATTTATCAGCAGTGTGGACAGAGTAAAGCTGCTCGCCACGTGACCACTCGAGCAAGTTTCATTAATGTGACAGCTGCTCATTCACCGAAACAATCCTTCACCAGTCCACCTTTAATGCCCACTCTATTCGGTACAGATTTAAAATGGTGGCTGTCCGTGCCATCTATATAGTAAAGCTCTCGTTTGTTTGTTTGTTCCTGACCGTCAGTCAAAACGGTACACGATAGCACAACAACTTTAGGCCCACCTTACTCACCGTCGTCCCTTTGGTGCGAATGGAAGACGTTTCATTGAAATCGGTGATATATTTAAAAAGTTATTCACATTTTAAAGTTTAAATCTATTTCCTAGGGAGGGAGGGCGGAGGGGGGGAGGAGGGAGGATAAAGGGGGTTGAGTGAGATGGTGGGGGGGGAGGGGTAGTTGGTGTAGGGAGGGGAGGAGAGGAGGGAGGGGGGGGGGGAGGAGAGGAGGGAGGGAGGGGAGGGGGGAGGAGAGGAGGGAGGGAGGGAGGGGAGGGGGAGGGGAGGGGGGAGGGAGGGGAGGGGGAGGAGAGGAGGGAGGGAGGGGAGGGGGGAGGAGAGGAGGGAGGGAGGGAGGGGAGGGGGAGGGGAGGGGGGAGGGAGGGGAGGGGGGAGGAGAGGGTGCTGCACCAATACAGGAGAGGTTTGGGCCCAACGGGTCCACTTGGTCTAGTAAACAATAAAGCAACGCATTTATTTTGACCGTCTTACATCGTGCTACAGAAGAGATACTTTTGCATCAAACCAGTAAAACGATTCCTTGCAGCTCAGCGACAAAGGTGCAAAACAGAGTCGACGAGGACAGACTTGCGTAGGAAGGAACTGCTGATTTACACCGAAGATAGACACATAGCTGGAGTAACTCAGCGGGACTGGCAGCATCTCTGGAGAGAAGGAATGGGTGACGTTTCAGGTCAAGACCCTTCTTTAGACGCTTGTTCTTTTCTGTCTTCATTTCTCTGCTTGCTTGTTCACATATCAATCACAAGACCATGGGCATAGGAGCAGAATTAGGCCATTTGGCCCATCGAGTCTACTCCGCCATTCAATCATGGCTGATCTATCTCGCCCTCTCAACCCCATTCTCCTGCCTTCTCCCTATAACCTTTGATGCCCTCACTAATCAAGAATCTATTAATCTCCACTTTGAACATAACCAATGTTTTGGCCTCCACTGCCTTCGGTGGCATTGAATTCCACAGATTCACCACCATCGGGCTAAAGAAATTCCTCCTCATCTTTCTAAAGGTATGTCCTTTTATTCTGCGACTGTGCCCTCTGGTCCTAGACCCTCCCACTAGTGCAAACATCCTCCCCACATCCACTCAATCCAGGCCTTTCATTATTCAGTAGGTTTCAATGAGATCCCCCTTCATCCTTCAAAACTCCAGTGAGTACAGGCCCAGAGCTGTCAAATGCTCATCATATGTTAACCCAGTCATCCCTGGAATCATTCTCGTAAACCTCCTCTGGACCCTCTCCAACACCAGCACATCCTTCCTCGAACAATTCCTGGGCAATTCTGTGCTGATATTTTAATTAACACTTTGTTAAATATAATTGGATGTCATTTATGGGTAACGTATATGTACTGGAGTGAAACGAAGAGGCTGGGGGAAAGAATATTTGCAAACAAAAATGTGCTAAAAAAGACGTTTAGTTTTAGTTTAGAGATACAGCGCGGAAACAGGCCCTTTCGGCCCACCGGGTCCGCGCCGACCAGCGATCCCCGCACATTAACACTATCCCACACACACTTGTGACAATTTTTACATTTACCAAGCCAATTAACCTACAAACCTGTACGTCTTTGGAGTGTGGGAGGAAACCGAAGATCTCAGAGGAAACCCACGCAGGTCACGGGGAGAACGTACAAACTCCGTACAGACAGCACACATAGTCGGGATGGAACCCGGGTCTCCGGCGCTGCATTCGCTGTAAGGCAGCAACTCTACCGCTGTGCCACCGTGACCGCCCATTTTTGCAAACAAAAATGTGCTAATAAAGACATGTATGGACCTTATCCATTGTCATCGTGTGTAGCCTTTCCACTGACTGGTTAGCATGCAACAAAAGCTTTTCACTGTACCTCGGCACACGTGACAATACACTAAACTATGAAACCAAAGTCACATTCAAATAAACCACAGGTATCACAAAATGCTGGAGTAACTCAGCGGGTCAGGCAGCATCTCTGGAGAGAAGGAATGGGTGACGTTTCGGGTCGAGACCCTTCTTCGGATTGATGTCAGGGGGGGCAGTGGGAGAACTGGGAAGGGGGAGGGGAAGAGAGGGACGGAAGAACTATCTAAAGTTGGAGAAGTCAATGTTCATACTGCTGGGCTGCAAGCTGCCCAGGCGAAATATGAGGTGCTGTTCCTCCAATTTCCGGGGGGCCTCACTATGGCACTGGAGGAGGCCCATGACAGAAAGGTCAGACTGGGAGTGGGAAGGGGAGTTGAAGTGCTCAGCCACCGGGAGGTCAGGTTGGTTCAGGCGGACTGAGCGAAGTTGTTGAGTGAAACGGTCCCCGAGCCTGCGTTTGGTCTCGCCGATGTAGAGAAGTTGAAAGAAACCATTGGAGTTTTGCGCACTCTTTGTGATATGAAGGAGGATGGGGGTGGTTTGGTTGGGTGGAGTAATGTCAACTTCTGCCCGTGCTTCAAATCCAGTGGTGTGGTGTACAGAGGCGGGGCCAGAGGTTGTCGTTGCCTGCAGTTCCAATTGCGCGAGGGTTGCTGGAGAAACTCAGTGGGTCCAGCAGCATCGATGGAGGGGAACGGGCAGGTGACCTTTCAGGTCATGACCTCTCATCAGTCTACATGAAGGGTCTTGAACCGAGAAGTCCACTTCTCTGATGCCTTCCAGAGGAGCCACTCAGAAGCCAAGGTCGGAGCCTTCTGCAGAAGAAACGTCACCCATTCCTTCTCTGCAGAGGAGGCCATTTTGGCCCTTCGAACCAGCACTGCCATTCATTGTAATCATGGCTGATCATACACAATCAGTAACCCGTGCCTGCCTTCTCCCCGTATCCCTTGATTCCGCTAGCCCCTAGAGCTCTATCTAACTCTCTTTTAAATTCATCCAGTGAATTGGCCTCCACTGCCCTCTGAGGCAGAGAATCCCACAGATTCACAACTCTGGGTGAAAAAGTTTCTTCTCCCCTCAGTTTTAAATGGCCTCCCCTTTATTCTTCGACTGTGGCCCCTGGTTCTGGTCTCCCCCAACATTGGGAACATTTTTCCTGCATCTAGCTTGTCTAGTCCTTTTATAATTTTATATGTCTCTATAAGATCCCCTCTCATCCTTCTAAATGTCAGTGAATACAAGCCTAGCCTTTCCAATCTTTCCTCATATGACAGTCCCTCCATCCCAGGGATTAACCTCGTGAACCTACGCTGCACTGCCTCAATAGCAAGGACGTCCTTCCTCAAATTAGGAGACCAAAACTGCACACAATACTCCAGATGTTGGATCACCAGGGCCCTGTACAACTGCAGAAGGACTTCTTTGCTTCTATACTCAAATCCTCTCGTTATGAAGGCCAACATTCCATTAGCTTTCTTCACTGCCTGCTGTACCTGCACACTTACTTTCAGTGACTGGAGTACAAGGACACCCAGGTCTCGTTGCACTTCCCCCTTTACCATTGAGATAATAATCTGCCTCCTTATTTCTGCCGCGATTCTCTTAGATTCTGGCCTAAAATCATAATATGCTTTATTAGCCAAGTATGTTTTGCAACATACAAGGAATTTGTTTTGCCATACAGTCATACCAATAAAAAGCAACAGAACACAAAATACATTTCAACACGAACATCCAAAACAGTGACTCCTCCACATTCCTCACTGTGATGGAAGGCGAAAAAAAGTTCCATCTCTTCCCTTCTTTGTTCTCCCGCGGTCGGGGGCCTCGATCCTTCCATATATCGTGGCTCCCGTAGCCGGCGGCATTTGGGCCGTCCATGTCGGGGCGATCAAGCTCCCGTATCGGGGGGGATCTCAGCTCCCCCGCGCCGGGCGATCAGACCCGGTAAATTCTAACTTAATGACATTGGACAAAGGTCTTTAATTACTGCCACAAGTCGTGCATTTCTGTACTGAGTTGTGCAACTTGGTTCTATATCTTCAGTCACTGCTGCATTGACTGCACTCAAACAGCATGACTACACATGAAGTCAGATAACCACGCACCCACACCCACCTGGCTCGCTGATTATTGACTTCCTTCACCACAACTATCTGGTTATAATAACTGCAATATTCAGGGTGATATTTGAGGAATGTTCTGCAAAACTCTCTTTTGTTGAGGGATAGACAAGGTTCTGTATAAATATAGGTTCCTATATTTTCCTGAGGTATTGTGCATGTCTTTCGCAACTGCGGGTGAAATATTAATAGCCCTGATGCAATATTGTGTTGTTGGGCAATGTGTGCAATCTCCCCAGGTGTGTGGGGGAACATTCACAGTCAATGAAATACCGCAATTTAGATGGTACCTTGGACAGAACTTATGCCCCGTGCTGCTTCACAGGAGGTTTATAATAACGTCTGAAAGAAAGCTCCAACAGATTATCCTCTGTATGGTTTTGACAGTTCAGGAGAGCAGAGCTGGAGTGTGGACGTCTCAAAGATGTTTGGTGTTCAGTTTAGTTTAGAGATACAGCGCGGAAGCAAACATTTCCACCCACCGTGTCCGCACCGACCAACGATCTCCGTGCTCTTACACTATCCTACACACACTAGGGACAATTTACAAATTACACCAAGCCAATTAACCTACAAGCCTGTACATCTTTGGAGTGTGGGAGGAAACCGAAGATCCCGGAGAAAACCCACGCAGGTCACGGGGAGAGCGTACAAACTCCGTACAGACAGCACCCGTAGTCGGGATGGAACCTGAGTCTCTGGGGCTGTGAGGCAGCAACTCTACCGCTGTGCCACCGTGCCAGCCTAGATGCCAGCTGGTAAAGTGCAAGGTGCTCGCTAGGTGCAAGAGAGGATTACTGATAATGACTTTAGTTTTAAGATCTTTGAAAACTATTACAAATACTGAAACTATTAACATTTCTTGTTTGTTATTTAAAAAAAAAAGTAAAGTCTCAAAACAAATGACTTAAAATAGTTAAAACAATTGACGATTGGTAACACAAGAATGAACCGCAAGAGCAGTACAGAAGGTGTATGTTTGGGGCATTTTGTACAAGAGTCAGCAAGTCATAGTAGATTTTTCCTGCATCTAGCTTGTCCAGTTATGAAAGGGCTAGACAAGCTAGATGCAGGAAAAATGTTCCCAATGTTGGGGGAGTCCAGAACCAAGTTGCCACAGGCTAAGAATAAAGGGGCGGCCATTAATAACTTAGGTGAGAAAAAATGTTTTCACCCAGAGAGTTGTGAATTTGTGGGATTCTCTGCCACAGAGGGCAGTGGAGGCCAATTCACTGGATGAATTTAAAAGAGTTAGATAGAGCTCAAGGGGCTAGCGGTATCAGGGGGTATAGGGAGAAGGCAGGCACGGGTTACTGATTGTGGATGATCAGCCATGATCACAATGAATGGCGGTGCTGGCCCTGGTTCTGGACTCCCCCAACATTGGGAACATTTTTCCTGCATCTAGCTTGTCCAGTCCTTTTATAATTTTATACGTTTCTATGATCCCATCTCATCCTTCTAAACTCCAGTGAATACAAGCCTAGTCTTCGCAATCTTTCCTCATATGACAGTCTTGCCATCCCGGGAATTAACCTGGTGAATCTACGCTGCACTGCCTCAATAGCAAGGACGTCCTTCCTCAAATTAGGAGACCAAAACTGCACACAATACTCCAGATGTGGTCGCACCAGGGCCCTGTACAACTGCAGAAAGAAATATGTCACCTATCCATGTTCTCCAGAGATGCTGCCTGACCCGCTGAGTTACTACAGCACTCTGTGAAACGTCACCTATCCATGTTCTCCACAGATGCTGCCTGTCCCGCTGAGTTACTCCAGCACTTTGTGAAACGTCACCTATCCATGTTCTCCACAGATGCTGCCTGTCCCGCTGAGTTACTCCAGCACTCTGTGAAACGTCACATATCCATGTTCTCCAGAGATGCTGCCTGGCCCACTGAGTTACTCCTGCACTCTGTGAAACGTCGCCTATCCATGTTCTCCAGAGATGCTGCCTGACCCACTGAGGTACTCCAAGGTGACCAAGACAGATTGTTGGAGGACTCCAAGAAGAAGAAAAGTCATGCCTCAGTGCCCACGGTAGAATGGAACAGGGCAGCTACGATAGAACGTTAGGTATCCCTGGAGCAAAGTTGACCTGCCAACAGTCATAAAACACAAGATACATGAAACATGAAATTAAAGTGATGAGTGGAAAGGATTGGGGGTGTGCAAAGATTGGGGGGGGGGGGGGCAGGGACAGTCTACCCCACGACAGAAGGGGGAGGAGTTGTACAGTTTGATAGCCACAGGGAAGAAGGATCTCCTGTGGCGTTCTGTGCTGCATCTTGGTGGAACCAGTCTGTTGCTGAAGGTGCTCCTCAGGTTGACCAGTGTGTCATGGAGGGGGTGAGCTGTATTGTCGAGGATGCTCTGCTGTTTGAGGAGCATCCTCCCCTCCAAGACCATCTCCCATGAATCCAACTCCATCCCCAGGACAGAGCCAGCCTTCCCAATGAGTTTGTTAGTCCTGATGGCGTCTGCGGCCTTCGCCCTGCTGTCCCAGCACACGACAACGTAGAAGATGGCACTGCCCACCACCGATTGGTAGAACATCTGCAGACGTTCAAAGAGCGGAGCCTTCCCAAAGAGTAGATGCAATCCAAACTAGCTGGACGTTGATGGGGTGGTGTTGGAGTAGGACGTCGAGAAGGTCAATCGTGCCAAAAGCTGCAGATAGTTTGAACCGATGAAAGAAAGACAACTTACTTGTGTGTCAGCCACACATTCCAGCATTAGTGACTTTGCTCCAACTGCAGTATCATTGCAGGCGTATCCACCGCATTACAGAGATTCACACAATGAGTTATGCATGGGTTGGGCAAAATTGTCTTCATGGTTATCTTTGAGCAAACCCGTCAGAGATAATGATTCATGTTATGAAAATCTTTAATATAATTGGGGCCGGCAATCAGAGAATATTATTTCATAATAACATGCCCATTTTATTTTAATACAAGATTATTTTGACATGCCAAAATATTCCACAGTCTGTTTAAATATTTAGCACATCTCTTTCCTACTCATCACCTGCGTAGAATATTTTCCCATTTTATTTTAATTAAAAATAAATTTGTGACGTTATTCCCAGTTCTCTTTACATATAAACACAAACAACGTACTTGAAATCCATGTTTACCTCAGTTTACCTCAGCAGTATTCCTAGCCTAAGAAGCACATCCTTGCCATTGAGGTAGGTTCACCAGGTTAACTCCTGGGATGGCGGGACTGTCATATGAGGAATGGTTGGAAAGACTGGGCTTGTATTCACTGGATTTAGAAGGATGAGAGGGGATCTTACAGAGACGTATAAATACTCCAAAGACGTACAGGTATAATAATAATAATAATAATAATCCATTTATTTTATATAGCGCCTTATCACATGCTCAAAGCGCTTTACAAAAACAATTAACATAGAAACAAACAGACAAACTATCCTGACGGAAAAGCGGCGAATACTCAACGCCAGCGTCCTCTCACGTCAGGGTCCGGCAGTAGACATTTAAAAAGCACAAGACACACAGATATAATTTTTTACACAAAACAGCCATCACAGTGATTGCTCTAGGCACTGTGATGGAAGGCAAAGTCTTATCTCCTCCTCATTTTTCTCCTGCGGTGCCACGAGGTGATCTAGGCTCCCAACTTTTTGAAGCCCCCACCAGGCGATGGAAAGTCCCAGGGCCGAGCCGAGCAGGCCGATGAAAGTCCTGA
The DNA here is from genome assembly GCF_053455715.1 of Rhinoraja longicauda. Lineage (NCBI taxonomy): Eukaryota > Metazoa > Chordata > Chondrichthyes > Rajiformes > Arhynchobatidae > Rhinoraja > Rhinoraja longicauda. The sequence goes on along the minus strand of NC_135962.1, from coordinate 1,691,151 downwards.
GCCCCCACCGGGCGATGGAAAGTGCTGCGGCCGAGCCACGCAGGGCGATGAAAGTCCTGAGCCCCCACCGGGCGATGTAAAGTGCTGCGGCCGGGCCACGCAGGGTGATGAAGGGCCTGCGAGCGGGTTGATCGTACCTCGCGCTTCGGGGCAGTCGAAGCTGCTACGGCTGGAGCTCCCAAAAGCCGGTCGCCAGCCAGGGACCTGCGAACTCCCGATGTTGCGGTCTGCAGGGCCCACGGCCGAAGCCTCCGAGATGGTAAGTCCAGGCCCTGCGACCGGAGTCTTTGAGGTCGATCCCAGCTGGAGGCCGCCGACTCCACGATGTTAGGCCGTTGCGCGAACGGAGATACGACACGGTAAAGGTCGCATCTCCGTTGAGGAGGAGATTTGAAAAAAAGGTTTCCCCCAACCCCCCCACCACCCCCCTAAATACACAGAATTAAAAATAAAACAAAACGTACATTTAACATCAACAATGACAAAAAAACACAAAAAAAAAACGGAGAGACTGCCGGTGAGCCACAGCTGCAGCTGCAGAACACAGCCACGCCCCCTTTTTTATGTAGGTTAATTGACTGGGTAAATGTAAAAATTGTCCCTAGTGTGTGTAGGATAGTGTTAATAGTGTTAGTGTGCGGGGATCGCTGGGCGGCGCGGACTTGGTGGGCCGAAAAGGCCTGTTTCCGCGCTGTATATATGAAATGAAATGAAAATGAAAACTATAAAAGGACTGGACAAGCAAGATGCAGGAAAAATGTTCCCAATGTTGGGAGAGTCCAGAACCAGGGGCCACAGTCTAAGAATAAAGGGGAGGTCATTTAAAACTGAGGTGAGAAAAAACTTTTTCACCCAGAGAGTTGTGAATGTGTCGGAATCTCTGCCACAGAGGGCAGTGGAGGCCAATTCACTGGATGAATTTAAGAGAGAGTTAGATAGAGTTCTAGGGGCTAGCGGAATCAAGGGATATGGGGAGAAGGCAGGCACGGGTTACTGATTGTGGATGATCAGCCATGATCACAATGAATGGCGGTGCTGGCACGAAGGGCCAAATTGCCTCCTCCTGCACCTATTTTCTACATTTCTATGATCCTGACCCAAAACATCACCTATCCTTTTCCTGCAGAGATGGTGCCTGACCCACTCAGTTACTCCAGCACTTTGTGCCCATCTTTAATAAAAATAGGACAACTCATCATAGACCTCTGAATAATGTAGTGCACAGGTGCTGTTGAACACAGGTGGTCAAGCTCCAAATGTCCCCACCTGCTTCAAAAAGACCAGTCTCAGCACTCTCAGCATGAAGAAGGGTCTGAACTCGAAATGTCACCATTCATTCTCTCCAGAGATGCTGCCTGACCCGCTGAGTTACTCCAGCATTTGTGTCTATCTTCAAATAGACCTTCATGCTGAAGAAAAGTAAGGCAGCGTGTCTCAATGATTACCATCCAGTGACTCTATGACCACCGTCATGAAGTGCTTTGAGAGACTAGTGATAGTACACATTAACTCCAGCCACCAAAGTCAGCAATGTGCTTATCATTGCAACAGGTCCCTGACCCGAAACTCATCTCTGGAACATCTAGGCACCTACTAAACTCCTATGTTAGACACCTATTTCTCCACAATATTTCAACTTTCAATGCCATAAACCCATCCAAACCCATCTCCAAACTGTGTGGGAAGGAACTGCAGATGCTGGTTTACACCGAAGAGACACAAGATGCTGGAGTAACTCAGCAATGACTAGCCGTGCTGTCCCAGTACATTTACAATACTGACATCCACAGCACCCAATGCAAACCTGCCCAGATATATTCTGGCATACAAAACAAGGAACTGCAGATGCTGGTTCACACAAAAGCACACAAAGTGCTGGAGTAACTCAGCGGGTCAGGCAGCATCTCTGGAGAACGTGAATAGGTGACGTTTCGGGTCGGGACCCTTCTTCAGACTGCGAGTCGGGGGTGGGAAACTAGAGGTACGAAAAGGCTCAAAACAAATCATAGCCGGCACAGATGGCCAAGGTAAAGTGGAGCCCATTGTTGGCTGGGGAGGAGGTGATAACGAAGTGGCCAGGTGTGCCGGGAAGCCACGCAGGCCCGATCCACCCTCTGAACAACCGCACTGCCGACCGGAACACGCCCCGGTAGGCCCGACTCGCTCCACATGCCTCCCAGGGGACCGCGGTGAAGCCGGGCGGTGAGGCCTGCCTGGACCGAAGGGGCCTCGGCGGTGCCAACAATGGGAGCCTTGGCGGCAGCGTGAGCCTCAACAGCAACGGGAGCCCCGGATGTGGTGGGGCCTTGGCGGTGGTGGTGGGGCCTTGGCGGTGGTGGTGGGGCCCTGGCTGTGGTGGGGCCTTGGTGGTGGTGGTGGGGCCCTGGCGGTGGTGGTGGGGCCTTGGCGGTGGTGGTGGGGCCCTGGCGGTGGTGGTGAGGCCCTGGCGGTGGTGGGGCCCTGGCTGTGGTGGTGGGGCCTTGGCGGTGGTGGTGGGGCCCTGGCGGTGGTGGTGGGGCCCTGGTGGTGGTGGTGGGGCCCAGGTGGTGGTAGTGGGGCCCAGGCGGTGGTGGTGGGGCCTTGGCGGTGGTGGTGGGGCCCTGGCGGTGGTGGTGGGGCCCTGGCGGTGGTGGTGCGGCCTTGGCGGTGGTGGTGGGGCCCTGGCAGTGGTGGTGGGGCCTTGGCGGTGGTGCTGGGGCCCTGGCAGTGGTGGTGGGGCCTTGGCGGTGGTGGTAGGGCCCTGGCGGTGGTGGAGGGGCCTTGGCGGTGGCGGTGGGGCCCTGGCGGTGGTGGGTTCCAGGTGGTGGTGGGGCCTTGGCGGTGGTGGTGGGGCCTTGGCGGCGGTGGGGCCTTGGCGGTGGTGGTGGGGCCTTGGCGGTGGTGTTGGGGCCTTGGCGGTGGTGGGGCCTTGACGGTGGTGGGTCTTTGGCGGTGGTGGGGCCTTGGCGGTGGTGGTGGGGCCTTGGTCGTGGTGGTGGGGCCCTGGCGGTGGTGGTGGGGCCCTGGTGGTGGTGGTGGGGCCCAGGCGGTGGTGGTGGGGCCTTGGCGGTGGTGGTGAGGCCTTGGCGGTGGTGGTGGGGCCTTGGCAGTGGTGGTGGGGCCCTGGCGGTGGTGGGGCCTTGGCGGTGGTGGTGAGGCCGTGGCGGTGGTGGGGCCCAGGCGGTGGTGGTGGGGCCTTGGCGGTGGTGGTGAGGCCTTGGCGGTGGTGGTGAGGCCTTGGCGGTGGTGGTGAGGCCTTGGCGGTGGTGGTGGGGCCTTGGCGGTGGTGGTGGGGCCCTGGCGGTGGTGGGGCCTTGGCGGTGGTGGTGGGGCCTTGGCGATGGTGGTGGGGCCCTGGCAGTGGTGGTGGGGCCTTGGCGGTGGTGGTGGGGCCTTGGCGGTGGTGGTGAGGCCTTGGCGGTGGTGGTGGGGCCTTGGCGGTGGCGGGGCCTTGGCGGCTGCGTGAGCCTCGATGAGCGTGAGGGGGGGAGGGCGGGAAGAGAATGAGGACCCGGCATGGGGGGGATCGCCGTGAGGGACGGTGGGATAACAAAGGGGGACCCAGTGTGGGGGAAGGAGGGGACTCTAGTTTAGAATCCTCTGCCCAGGGGATAAGTCTGTGTTCGTTTGTGTGTTTGTTTGTTTGTTCCGGTGAAGGTGCTGTGCACACGGCAGCCAGACAACAGTGGCTTGTCTTTTTCTTTTTGTTTTCACTTTTAATTTCAAGTTTTCGTCTACCTTGCTGTGTGTTGTGACTGTTGGCTGACCAATCTCCCTCCGGAGATGAATAATCGTATCATATGTGGATGCAAACAGTGGAACTGGCAAGACGAGGGTTGGGCAGCGATGGAGAGAGGGGGAATACAGGAGTTACATGAAATTAGAGAAATCACTATCCATACCGCTGGGCTGTAAGCTGCCCAAGTGACATATGAGGTGCTGTTCCTCCAATTTGCATTTGGTCTCACTCTGACAGTGGAGGAGGCCCAGGCCATCTCCAAACTCGGGGATCTAGGAATCAGCTCCCCCCTCTGCCTCTGACTCCTTGACGTTCTGACCCACTGACCACAATCAGTGAGGATAGGTGGCAACATCGCCTCCACAATAATCCCCAACACCCCATCCCGCAGGGACTGTTCTCAGTCCCCTACTATGCTCTCCTCTGCAGAGTCAATAGTGACTTTGAATATGTAGAACGCGCCTAGACCAACATGGCTAGGACAGGTTTGGAGGGATATGGACCGAATGCTGGCAGGTGGGACTTGTGTAGCTGGGCCATTGTTGGCCGGTGTGGGCAAGTTGGGCCGAAGGGCCTGTTTCCACACTGTATCACTGGATGACTCGATGACATGATCTCCCGGTTGCTGGACACTTTAACTCCCCCTCCCATTCCCACACTGACCTTTCTGTCCTGGGCCTCCTCCATTGTCAGAGTGAGGCCCAGCGCAAGTTGGAGGAACCGCACCTCATATTTCGCTTGGGCAGCTTACACCCCAGCGGTATGAACATTGATTTCTTTAACTTCAAGTAACCTTTGCTTTCCCTCTCTCTCCGTCCCTCCCCTTCCCAGTTCTCCGACCAGTCTGACTGTCCTCCTGATTAAATGTTACATTGTATGTCTCGTGGTCAACTTACCCCAGTTAATACTAACCTATTCTACATTTTCCTTAAACCTCATCCTCTTTGATATCACATTATCACACCTTACCCTTCCTTATCTCTGTGTCCCCCTCTCCCCTGACTCTCAGTCTGAAGAAAGGCCTGTTTCCGTGCTGCACGACTTTATGACTCTATGTCCCCCTTTGGTGTATCTTGGTTTCTACCTCTTCAGCAATGATCTTCCTTGAATTGTAAACATTTACCGTACACATATTCACCTAAAACAAAACGCCCACATGCGCCCTTATATTGCAGCTCATAATTATAAAAATATAATTAGTTTAGTGTTCTAATTATTAACTCATTTGGCTTATAAAATCAATTGGAGTAAATGTTGTCGTTAAGATTAATTAACTGCAATCTTTGCCCAGTGGCTCCCATCTCCTGTATTACATGTGATGCCACACATTGTTTCCCAGATATTATGTTAGATAAAATGAGCATTTGAAATGCCAAGCATGCAACCAAGAAATCTTGATGGACACAAAATGCTGGATTAACTCAGCGGGACAGGCAGCATCTCTGGAGAGACGGAATGGGTGACGTTTCAGGCCGAGATCCAAAATGTCACCCAGTCTGAATGAAGAGGACCTGACTACTTGATTCATTCGATCATCATGAACAGAGTTCGAACGGAGCATACATTTTTTTGCTGAGCAGTAGAACACAAGAAAATACTTACTACTTTACTAAAATGTTGCCTGGAAGTGGAATTAGCAGAAGTTCACTTCACAAGAGAAGTAAATAATAACCATGGACATTAAACGCAATCTGCCTTAATGGGCATTAAATGCATTTATAAATTAAATAATCTTTGTCTACATTGAAAAAAAAGCACAGTCAATTTAGAAACCATAATCATAATGGTGTTTAAGAGGCTTTTAGATGGGCACGTGGAAGTGTGGGGAATAGAGGCATCATGTGGAGGCAGATGGGATCAGTTTAACTTGCCATCATGGTCGGTCGGCATGGACATGACGGGCCGAAGGGCCTGTTCCTGTGCTGCCCTCAGTTCTCGGGGAAAGGATGAGAGGTATTGTTTTGTGCAATCTTGAGATTACAATGCCCAATCACCGACTGAAGAAGGATGACTCAGGAGTTTGGTGTTCTACTGACGAATGTACCGGAACGGAACAATGAAACTCGTAACTTCAGCCTGCAAAGCACACATCTCAGCATGCAGAAATGCATTAAAGGAAACGCACGTATACTTATCTGTGGGCATCTCTTATTGACAGGAAACATATGTGGAGTACTTGAAACGATTGGTCTTAAATGATCAAGTTTATCATTGATGATGTAAGGCCATGGAAGTGTGCCGGTGAATTCAAGATCAGCTCACAGATACACGGAGATCTGAAGAGATGAGAAAAGGACAGAGTGCTGGAGTAACTCAGCGGGTCAGGCAGCATCTCTGGAGAACATGGATAGGTGACCAGGCAGCATCTCTGGAGAACCTGGATAGGTGACTTTTAGGATCAAGACCCTTTTTCAGACCTTCCTCAGTCCAAAGGGTCTCGACCCAAAACGTCACCTATCCATGTTCTCCAGAGATGCTGCCTGACCCGCTGAGTTACTCCAGCACTCTGTGTCTTTTTTTTTAACCAGCATCTGCAGTTCCTTGTTTCCACTGAAGATTCATTCTCTGTTGAACTCCAAGTGTCTCCAGTGGCAGCATGATTTCACTAGATTTCAAGACACGGAATAACTTTTTTTAAAGTGTTGATACATTTTGATACAAAGTGTTGATACTTTTATACATTTTAACATTACAAAGAATGGAGACAAGAGCCTCTCCAAAAAAAGGTTGTGGTGAAGGCTGATCCCAGTACTTTAGAAGCAATAGCGAAACTGAGTGATAAACTGGATAAAAGCTTCTGCGGCTTGGAAGCAATGATGAAAGAAGTTGGAAACAAGCTGAGTACGTTACAGCCGAGTGTCGCGAACACTGAGTTACTCTTAGGTTCGCAAGTCAAGGAGCAGGAGGCCATTCAGCCCATCGAGTCTGCCATACCATTCAATCATGGCTGATCTATATTTCCCTCTCGACCCCATTCTCCTGCCTTCTCCCCATAAACTTTGACACCCTTTGGTGGTGCAGCAGTAGAGTTGCTGCCTTCCAGCGAATGCAGCGCCGGAGACCCGGGTTCCATCCCGACTACGGGTGCTGTCCGTACGGAGTTTGTACGTTCTGCCCGTGACCTGCGTGGGTTTTCTCCCAGATCTTCGGTTTCCTCCCACACTCCAAAGACGTACAGATTCGTAGGTTAATTGGCTTGGTAAATGTAACAATTGTCCCTAGTGGGTGTAGGATAGTGTTAGTGTGTGGGGATCGCTGGTCGGCGCGGACCCGGTGGGCCGAAAGGGCCTGTTTCCACGCTGTGTCTCTAAACTAAACTAAACCCTTGGTAATCAAGAATCTGTCAGTATGAAGTGCATTCTGGACTATGAGGTGCATTTGACAACTCTGGGCCAGAAAACAGATGAAACTGCATTGTTTCTAACTACAGCCTGTGGAGGACATGCATGTATGATTACAGTAGGAAATGAGGTTGGCTTGCTTCATGTGACAAAATATTTAGTTTAGTTTAAAGATACAGCATGGAAACAGGCCCTTCGGCCCACCGAGTCCACACCGACCATCGATCACCTGATCACACCAGTTCAATATTGTCCCACTCTCCCAACCACTGCCTACACCAGTTCAATATTGACCCACTCTCTCATGCACTGCCTACACCAGTTCAATATTGTCCCACTCTCCCAACCACTGCCTACACCAGTTCAATATTGACCCACTCTCTCATGCACTGCCTACACCAGTTCAATATTGTCCCACTCTCCCAACCACTGCCTACACCAGTTCAATATTGTCCCACTCTCCCAACCACTGCCTACACTAGTTCAATATTGTCGCACTCTCTCATCCACTGCCTAGACTAGTTCAATATTGTCCCACTCTCTCATCCACTGCCTAGACTAGTTCAATATTGTCCCACTCTCTCATCCACTGCCTACACCAGTTCAATATTGTCCCACTCTCTCACCCACTGCCTACACCAGTTCAATATTGTCCCACTCTCCCAACCACTGCCTACACCAGTTCAATATTGTCCCACTCTCTCATCACTGCCTCCACCAATTCAATATTGTCCCACTCTCTCACCCACTGCCTACCCTCGAGGGGAAATTGGCTGAGGGGGCAATTAACCTACCAAACCCGCGCGTCGTTGGAATGTAGGAGGAAACTGGAGCACCCGGAGTAAACCAACGCAGTCACAGGGAGAAGGTGCAAACTCCACACAGACAGCACCCGAGCTCAGTTTCAAACCTGCGTCTTGGGCCCTGAGAGGCAGCAGCTCTACCCGCTGCGCTATTTGCCGCATTAACAATGACTTTTTCCAAGTTAGATAGAGCTCTAGGGGCTAGCGGAATCAAGGGATATGGGGAGAAGGCAGGAATAGGGTACTGATAGACACTTTGTGTCTATCTTCGGTGTAACCCGGCATCTGCAGTTCCTTTCTGACCAGTGGGGCCTGAGACAGTGTATTCTGTCTAATCTCTCTACGTTTTCCAAAAGGCAAAACAGAAGCAGGCATGGACGATGATTGCAGACAGCTTTCCCTGACTTCCCTCTGAAATCAGGATGAACAAGTCTTGCTGGGTCAATACTTTGCGGCCTTCACTGTAGCACGGTGGCACAATAGACAATAGGTGCAGGAGGAGGCCATTCGGCCCTTCGAGCCAGCACCGCCATTCAATATGATCACGGCTGATCATTCTCAATCAGTACCCCGTTCCTGCCTTCTCCCCATACCCCCTGACTCCGCTATCTTTAAGAGCTCTATCTAACTCTCTCTTGAATGCATTCTGAGAATTGGCCTCCACTGCCTCACAGCGCCAGAGAGCCGGGTTTGATCCCGACTACGGGTGCTGTCTGTACGGAGTTTGTACGTTCTCCCCGTGACCTGCGTGGGTTTTCTCCCAGATCGTTGGTTCCTCCCACACTCCAAAGTCGTACAGGTAGGTTCTTACATACTTGCCTAATAAATTCATTGCATCTTGCATCTTGTTTGTAGGTTAATTGGCTTGGTATAAATGTATAAATGAAAATATTGTCCCTAGTATGTGTAGAGTGTTAATGTGAGTGGATCGCTGGTCGGCGCGGACCCGGTGGGCCTAAGGGCCTGTTTCTGTGCTGTATCTGTAACTAAACAAAACTATCTGAGACACCTGAACATAATCTTAAAATCTTTACAAAGTAGTTTTAATTTTTTTTAATTAGCTGCAACCAGTTGTAAATTGGTACAACTATATTTGAAACTATATTAGAAAATACAACTGTTTGAAAGGTACCACAAGAACACCCTCTAACTTAATTTCAACAAAACCATTGGTTGGTTTCCTCCGTCTACGCCGCATCTGTGCCCAGGATGAGGTTTTTCACACTAGGGCATCAGAGATGTCCTCATTCTTCAGGAAACGGGGCTTCCCCTCTTCCATTATAGATGAGGCTCTCACTAGGGTCTCTTCTACATCCCGCAGCTCCGCTCTTGCTCCCCCTCCCCCCATTCGTAACAAGGACAGAATCCCCCTCGTTCTCACCTTCCACCCCACCAGCCAGCGGATCCAACAAATCATCCTCCAACATTTCTGTCACCTCCAACGGGACCCCACCACTGGCCACATATTCCCATCCCCTCCCCTCTCTGCGTTCCGCAGAGACCGTTCCCTCCGTAACTCCCTGGTCCACTCGTCCCTTCTTACCCAAACCACCCCATCCCCGGGCACTTTCCCCTGCAACCGCAGGAGATGCAACACCTGTCCCTTTACCTCCCCCCTCGACTCCATCCAAAGACCCAAACAGTCTTTCCAGGTGAGACAGAGGTTCATCTGCACCTCCTCCAACCTCATCTATTGTATCCACTGCTCTAGATGTCAACTTGTCTACATCGGCGAGACCAAACGCAGGCTTGGCGATCGTTTTGCTCAACACCTTCGTTCAGTCCGCCTTAACCAACCTGATCTCCCGGTGGCTGAGCACTTCAACTCCCCCTCCCACTCCCAGTCTGACCTTTCTGTCATGGGCCTCCTCCAGTGCCATAGTGAGGCCCACTGCAAATTGGAGGAACAGCACCTCATATTTCGCCTGGGCAGCTTACAGCCCAGCGGTATAAACATTGACTTCTCCAACTTTAGATAGTTCCTCTGTCCCTCTCTTCCCCTCCCCCTTCCCAGTTCTCCCACTGTCTTTCTGTCTCCACCTATATCTTTGCCCCCCTGACATCAGTCTGAAGAAGGGTCTCGACCCGAAACGTCACCCATTCCCTCTCTCCTGAGATGCTGCCTGACCCGCTGAGTTACTCCAGCATTTTGTGATACCTTCGATTTGTACCAGCATCTACAGTTATGTTCCTACAAAACCAAGGAGCTAATCGTTGATCAGTATGGGGATATTGGGAGACCATGCAGCACATTTCATTGATGGTTCAGCGGTGGAGAGAGTTAGATAGAGCTCTATGGGCTAGCGGAATCAAGGGATACGGGGAGAAGGCAGGCACGGGTTAGTGATTGTGGATGATCAGCCATGATCACAATGAATGGTGGTGCTGGCTCGAAGGGCCAAATGGCCTCCTCCTGCAACTATGTTTCATGTTTCTATGTAATTAGCAGTTCATAAATCATAGGAGCAGAATTAGGCCATTCGGCCCATTGAGTGTATCTGCCATTCTATCAAACATCTCGGATAACTTGTCCTGGGCCCAGCATGAAGAAGCAGTGCCTCTACTTCCTCAGATGTTTGCAGAGGTTCAGTGCGAGACTGACAAACCTGTGCGGAGATGGTGTGGGCGTTATCATGACTGGTTGCATCGCGGCCTGGTGCGGTGATTCCAATGCACAAGAAACCCAAGAGGTTGCAGAGAATGGTGGACAGCCGGGCCCACCACAGGTACAGCACTCCCCACCATCGAAACCATCCACGCGGGGCGCTACCTGAAGAAGGCAACGTGTATCATCAGGGATCCCCTCCATCCCCACTGTGCCCTCCTCTCACTGCTGCTGTCGGGCAGGAGGTTACACCAGCAGCCTCAGGAACAGCGACTCTCTCACAACCATCAGGTTCTTCCCCCGACCCGCACAACCCTAGCCCACCTCCAGAACTGCCGTCGACCACTTTTCTAACATAACGGCACGGTGGTGCAGCGGTAGAGCTGCTGCCTGACAGTGAATGCAGTGCCGGAGACCCGGGTTCCATCTGGACTACGGGTGCTGTCTGCACGTTCTCCCCGTGACCTGCGTGGGTTTTCCCCGAGATCTTCGGTTTCCTCCCACATTCCAAAGACGTACAGGTTTGTAGGTTAATTGGCTTGGTCAATGTAAATATTGTCCGTAGTGGGTGTAGGATAGTGTTAATGTGCGTGGATCGCTGGTCGGCGCGGACCCGGTGGGCCGAAAGGGCCTGTTTCTGCGCTGTATCTCTAAACTAAACTAACCTGAATAACATATATATTATTTACATTATCGGAATCCATGTGCCTACTTTCTTAGATAGTAGGATTCCATTTGCTATCCATAGGAATTATTTTACAATCCATAACATTTGATGATCTGATCACCAGTACATTCAGTCTGGCCACTTGTAGTCTATAAATGAGTGTCGATACCAAGGATGTAAATGCAGTACTTTATTGTAAATTTTCAAACGCAATCAATTCAGAACTACAATTAAATAATAAGTTCACCTGCTTCATAAGTTCAAGGAGCAGAATAAGGCCATTTGGCCCATCGAGTCTACTCCACCATTCATTGACGACTGATCTATCTTTCCCTCCCAACCCCATTCTCCTGCCTTCTCCCTATAACCCCCGACACTTGTACTGATAAAAAAATCTATCTATCTCTGCCATAAAAATATCCAATGCAGCCTTCTGTGGCAAAGAATTCCACAGATTCACCACCCTCTGTCTAAAGAAATTCCTCCTCATCTCCTTCATAAAGGAACGTCCATTAATTCTGAGGCCTCTGGTCCTAGACTCTCCAACTAGTGGAAATATCCTCTCCACATCTACTCTATCAAAGCCTTTCACTATTCTTAGAAACATAGAAAATAGGCGTAGGAGTAGGCCATTCGGCCCTTCTATTCTATTAAAACTGAGATGAGAAGGGACTTTTTCACCCAGAGAGTTGTGAATTTGTGGAATTCTCTGCCACAGAGGGCAGTGGAGGCCGTCACTGGATGGATTTAAGAGAGAGTTAGATAGAGCTCTAGGGGCTAGTGGAATCAAGGGATATGGGGAGAAGGCAGGCACGGGTTATTGATTGTGGACGATCAGCCATGATCACAATGAATGGCGGTGCTGGCCCGAGGGGTGGAATGGCCTCCTCCTGCACCTATTTTCTATGTTTCTATGTTTCTATGTATACGGCCCTGACCAACTATTCGGTAAGTTTATATTTGATCCCCCCCTCATGCTTCTATCTGTTCACTTGTAGTTTATGTTATATCAGTCTTTATCTAATATGTGTTATTGTATAAATACTGCACCCTACTGTAAATTATTGTAAATGATCAAAAGCAGTCCATTTTGATGAAAAGACAAGTGAAGTGTGCAGCAAGTTTTGTTTTTGTCACAGTACAGGTATTTGCCGCTGAATAGAGCAAATGTTACGGTAAAAGAAGACAGACACAAGATGCTGGAGTAACTCAGCGGGTCAGGCAGCATCTCTGGAGAACATGGATAGGTGACGTTTCACAGAGTGCTGGAGTAACTCAGCGGGTCAGTCAGCATCTCTAGAGAGAAGGAATGGGTGATGTTTCGGGTCGAGACCCTTCTCCAGTGTGTGCTGAGTGAGGAGATACTTCCATTTAAAGCTCTTCCCCTGCAAACTTTTACTGCCTTGGATATTTAGACTTTGTTCCTTTTATGGTGCTGGGGATCAAGTAAACGTTTCATTCCTTTTCCATTCGTCAAATCCTGCCCCATTTCTGGAATGTTCTGTTCAGCAGCTCATGGGTGGGTTGATGGGCTTCTGATTGTTCACTGGCTCAGATTGAGTGCAGTTTGTTTGACTGCATGCATGTTGCAAAAGATCCTTTTATTCTGCTGCCCATTTGAAGAATATCCCACCCTTTTATACACATGAACTATTAGCATGTCTAACAAGGTGGAAACCGTGTGCTTTTGAAGTGCTTATTCTGCTGACATGCATATGTTATTTTTTAACTCGGTGTAATAAATAGCTTCAATGAAAAAATTCTCAGCTATCAAAGTTCTTTAGAGTTATTTAAAGAATAAAGGGGAGGCCATTTAGCACCGAGATGAGGAAAAACTTTTTCACCCAGAGAGTTGTGAATTTGTGGAATTCTCTGCCACAGAAGGCAGTGGAGGCCGATTCACTGGATGTTTTCAAGAGAGAGTTAGACTTAGCTCTTAGGGCTAAAAGAATCAAGGGTTGTGAGGAGAAAGCAGGAACGGGGTGCTGATTTTAGATGATCAGCCATGATCACATTGAATGGCGGTGCTGGCTCCAATGGCCGAAGGGCCGAACGGCCTACTCCTGCATCTATTTTTCTATGTTTCTATGTTTCATTGATAGATGCAACTGTGCAGATTATAAACACTGCCAAATGTATGTTTAAATAAATCACAATATCATGGAAAAGACAGAAGACAACGAGATGGTTGCAATATTTTGATGCCATAAACTAAAAAAATCAACATAATGTTTGGTGTGGCACAGTGGTGCAGCGGTAGAGTTGCTGCTTCACAGCCCCGGGGACCCAGGTTCCATCCCCACTACGGGTGCTGTCTGTCTGTACGGCGTTTGTACCTTCTCCCCGTGACCTGCATGGATTTTCTCTGAGATCTTCGGTATCCTCCCACACTCCAAAGACATACAGGTTTGTAGGTTAATTGGCTTGGTGTAAAATGTAAAGATTGTCCCTAGTGGGTGTAGGATAGTGTTAATGTGCGGAGATCGCTGGTCATGGTGGGCTGAAGGGCCTGTTCCTGCGCTGTATCTCTAAACTAAACTCATAAGTAAAGCCGACAAAATTGTTAATTTTCTATCTGCAACTATTTAAACTGCATAAATGAATCTTGAAGAGCGTGAAACCATAAAGCAGACACCAGTTCCATTTCATGGTCTCATTAATTGCAACTTGTATTTAAAATCACCGTGCTCACATAAAGATAGCCCTAAATGAAGAACAAATCCTATTTATTTTTAGTGCCTGAGTGTGGGTGTACATTCAGCGTCATTGTATTGAGACAGCGGTCACATGGTGGTATCATGAAGTGCTTCAAGCTGCCACCTCATTACAATTAAACTGTGCATTCAGTAAGCTGCTGCATCACAATCTCGGCAGGAGGGTGGGATCTCGTACAGGACAGAGGCTAGAAGTTGGTATGGAGGGTGGTGAGGGAAAGATTAGTGGACAGAATAGGCAGGTGAAAGGCGGAGAGTGAGGAAGGAGAGTTGGTTTAAACTGCATGTATCTTAATGCAAGGGGCCTGATGGGTAAGGCATATGAGCTTAGGTGGGTACGAGCGACTGGGACGTTGTAGCCATGACTGAAACCTGGTTAAGGGACGGGCAGGACTGGCAGCTCAATGTTCCGGGGTACAGGAGCTTCAGGAGAGACATGTGAGGGAAAAAGAGTGAGGGGCCTGGGGTGAGGGGCCTGGGGTGAGGGGGTGGAGTGAGGGGGTGGAGTGAGGGGGAGGGGAGGTTGTTGTTGGGTTGCATTGTTGGTTAAGGAGGATGTCACGGCTGTGTTCAGAAGTGACATTACCAACGGTTTGTCTAGTGAGGCTATATGGTTGGAGCTGAGGAACAAGAAAGGGATGATCATCTTGTTGGAGGTGGACTACAGACCCCCAAATAGTCAACGGGAATTAGAAGAACAAATGTGCCGGGAGATTGCAGACAGCTGTAGGTCAAATAAGGTTGTTGTTGTAGGGGATTTGAACTTTCCCAATATAGACTGGGAAAATCATAGCGTGAAGGGTTTAGATGAGGTGCAATTCCTCAAAAGTGTTCAGGAGAGTTTTCTTAAGCAGTATGTGGAGGCTCCCACTCGTGAGTGGGCAACGCTGGATCTAGTATTGGGAAATTGGGAAGGGCAAGTTAATGAATTGTGTGTGGAGCCTTTTGGGACCAGTGTCCACAGTGCAATTAGGTTTAAGATAGTTATGAATAGGGATGGAGAGGGTCCACGTGTTAAAATGCTCAACTGGGGAAAGGCCAACTTTGAGGGTATGAGAGATGGTCTCACTCAAGTTGACTGGAGCAGGTTATTTAAGGGGAAAGGAACATCGGCCAAGTGGGATGTTTTTAAAAGTGTACTGAAGAAAGCTCAGGATGTGTACGTCCCCGTTAGAGTGAAGGGCAAAGCAGGCAAACGTAAGGAAGCTTGACTGACGAGGGAAATTGAGACATTAATCAAAAGCAAGAAGGGTGCATGGGACAGGTATAGGCAGCTGGGATCAAGTGCATCCCTGGAAAAGTTTCGGGAACTAAGGAGTAAACTAAAAAAGGAAATCAGAAGGGCAAAAAGGTGCCAGGAGATAGCTCTGGCGGGTAACATTGAGGACAATCCCAAAAGATTTTATAAATACATAAGGGGGAAAAGGGTAACTAGAGAGAGAATGGGACCTCTCAGGAATCAAAGCAGTCACCTCTGTGTGGAGTCACAGAAGATGGGCAAGGTACTAAATGAGTATTTCTCCTCGGTATTTACAAAGGAGAAAGACAGTAGGATGGAGGAAATTGGAGCAGTCACTGGAAGTATCTAGCGAGCAGTCAGGGTTACCGTCGAAAAAGTACTGAAGGTACTATCGTGTTTGAAGGTAGAAAATCTCCAGGGCCTGATCAGATATATCCGAGGACATTGCGGGAAACTAGTGTGGAAATTGCGGGAGCCCTGGTTGAATTTTCCCTCTTCAATACAGGAGAGGTGCCGGAAGACTGGAGGGTGGCAAATGTTGTGCCTCTTTTCAAGAAGGGCTGCAGGGAAAATGCCAAAGAAGACTCAGGCATTATCTTTCGGCAGTGCAGTTACTGCAAAAGTACCTGATGGCATCTCAAAAAGGTTAAAAATTACACTTTCCAAGTTTTACAATTTTTCGTAAGTGACAGGAGCATAATTAGGCCATTCGGCCCATTAAGTCTACTCCGCCATTCAATCAAGGCTGATCTATCTCTCCCTCCTAACCCCATTCTCCTGCCTTCTCCCCATAACCCATGATGCCCGTACTAATCAAGAATCTATCTATCTCTGCCTTAAAAATATCCACTGACGTGGCCTCCACAGCCCTCTGTGGCAAAGAATGCCACAGATTCACCACCCTCTGACTAGAGAAAAAAATCCTCATCTCCTTCCTAAAGGAACACCCTTCAATTTTCAGACTATGACCATTGGTCCTAGTCTCTCCCACAATTAAACATTTTTAATATTACAAAAAATGACTGAAGTTTAAAAAATAAAATGTATTAATTTTAGTTTAGTTTTAATTTAGAGATACAGTGTGTAAACAAGCCCTTCGGCCCACCGGGCCCGCACCAACCAGCAATCCCGTTCACTAGTTCTACCTGACACACAAGGGGCTATTTACAGAAGCCAATTAACCTCAGCATGTCTTTGGAATGTGGGAAGAAACCGGAGCACCTGGAGAAAACCCACACAGTCACGGGCGGTCACGGTGGCGCAGCGGTAGAGTTCCTGCCTTACAGTGAATGCAGCGCCGGAGACCCGGGTTCCATCCCGACTACGGGTGCTGTTTGTATGGAGTTTGTACGTTCTTCCCGTGACCTGCATGGGTTTTCTCCGAGATCTTCGGTTTCCTCCCACACTCCAAAGACGTACATGTTTGTAGGTTAATTAGCTTGGTAAATGTTAAAATTGTCCCTAGTGGGTATAAGGTAGTGTTAATGTGCGGGGATCGCTGGTCGGCGCGGACCCGGTGGGCCGAAGGGCCTGTATCTCTACACTCCGCACAGACTGTATCCTTAATCAGGAGTGGACCCGGGTTACTGGTGCTGTTGTATCCACCGACTTGGCCTCCACAGCCTTTTATGGCAATAAATTCCACAGATTCACCACCTCTAGTCAGAGAAATCCCTCTTCATCTCCTTCCTAAAGCAATGTCCTGACCAATATACTACGTTCAAAATTATTTCAACAGGGATTTGTGTCACTAGGATTGCTTGTCTATGGGGATTTACTCTGTCTACATTGGTGGTCACATTCCTTGGATTAAACAGACCAAATTAAATCATAATGACCGAAAAGACAAAGTACATTTCCATAAACTGCTAAATCGTGTAGGTGGATAAGGGGGTGGGATGAGGGGTGAGGGGGGTGAGGAGGGGGAGGGGGGAGATGAGGGGAAATGGGGGAAATGGAGGGGGGAGAGGGGGAAGAGGGGGGAGAGGGGGAGGGGGAGAAGGGGAGGGGAGAGGGGGGAAGGGGGAAGGGGAGAAGGGGGAGAGGGAGAGGGGAGGGTGCTGCACCAATGCAGGAGAGGTTTGGGCCCAACGGGTCCATTTGGTCCAGTTTGTCCTTGAATAGCCTGAGGTGACGGAGCAGTTGCCAGTCTGGGAGGAGATTGCACTGATAACTCTTTCCCGATAAATTACTATTTCGTTTCTCCAAGGAGGAAGGAAAGATTAGAAAGCAAATAAATCCTCAACATTTCCATGCATTTCCTAATTAGGAGCTACAGGAGCACTTGCACAGGTTTGTAAACAAAATACCAGATTGCCATCTTAGGTCATAGCATACGGACTTAACTAAAAAGCACCAAAATGTAAAAGAGAAGATGGTAATGAGCATAAAATATATTGCTGTTAAAATATATAATAAAATATATTAAATATGTTTCCAGGTATCTGAACAAATGAATGCAATTATTTAACATACACGTATAAAATTATAAAAGGACTGGACAAGCCAGATGCAGGAAAAATGTTCCCAATGTTGGGGGAGTCCAGAACCAGGGGCCAGAGTCTTAGAATAAAGGGAAGGCCATTTAAAACTGAGGTGAGAAAAAACGTTCTCACCCAGAGAGTTGTGAATTTGTGGAATTCTCTGCCACAGAAGGCAGTGGAGGCCAATTCACTGGATGAATTTAAAAGAGTTAGATAGAGCTCTAGGGGCTAGCGGAATCAAGGGGTATGGGGAGAAGGCAGGCACGGGTTACTGATTGTGGATGATCAGCTGTGATCACAATGAATAGCGATGCTGGCTCGAAGGGCTAAATGGCCTCCTCCTGCACCTATTTGATGTTTCTATGTTTCTATTACGAAGTACTCACACACACAAAGTCATACAGCATGGACACAGGCCATTCGGCCCAACTTACCCACGCTGACCAACATGCCCCATCTACACTTGTCCGACCTGCCTGCATTTAGACAATAGACAATAGGTGCAGGAGTAGGCCATTCGGGCCGCCATTCAATGTGATCATGGCTGATCATTCTCAATCAGTACCCCGTTCCTGCTTTCTCCCCATACCCCCTGACTCCGCTATCCTTAAGAGCTCTATCTAGCTCTCTATTTAGCCCTTATCCCTCTAAACCTGTCCTTTCCATGTACCTGTCCAAATGTCTTTTAAATGTTGTGATAGTACCTGCCTCAACTACCTCCTCTGGCAGCTCGTTCCATACACCCACCACCCTACCCTCTGTGTGATAAAGTTGCCCCTCAGATTCCTATTAAATCTTTCCCCTCTCACCTTAAACTTATGTCCTCTGGTTCTCGATTCCCCTACTCTGGGTAAAAGACTGCATTCACAATGTCTATTCCTCTCATGATCTTGTACACCTCTATAAGATCACCCCTCGTCCTCCTGCGCTCCAAGGAATAGAGTCCCAGCCTGCTCAACCCCTCCCCATAGCTCAGGCCCTCGAGTGCTGGCAACATCCTCGTAAATCTCCTCTGTACTCTTCCCAGCTTATTACTCAAAGGAAGATTCCCTGCTTGAAGTTACCATCTGTGTGTTCCTGTTCCCCAGCGGAGAACATGGGTCGAGACCCTTCTTCAGTCAATATGAATGGGGTTTCACAATTATGACATCGTAAATGTAACAGATTCAAGTACATTGTTCAAAAGTATATTTAACAATATAGCACATTAGTCTCCTAATTTTTTTCTTAGATAATCTGTTTCTCTAAATAATCTAACACGGAGAATTCCAGTGAAGAGCTTTTATGAGGTACACAACTTCCACAGCTAACAATATCTACTAGTTCATATATCTCCACCATCAAACCAATTCTTCGTATTAAAAAGTTCAGCTCAGCAAGAACACTTCTTTCAAAAAGACAGCAAATGATTTTCACGCCAATGCATATTGTGAGTGTACGGTGAAGGGTGTCGTTAAGCTGGAGTGAGTGCAGGGAAGATTTACAAGGATGTTGCCAGGAATTCTGAGGTCCTGAGCTATACGGAGAGGTTGGGCAGGCGAGGACTTCATTCCTTGGAGCGCAGGAGACAGAGGGGTGTTCTTGTAGAGGTGTGTATATGATCATGAGGGGTGATTTTGGAGAGGTGTAAAAGAGCACAAGGGGAACAGACAGGGTGAATGCACAGTCTTTTGCCCAGGGAAGGGGAATCAAGAACCAGGGGACACAGGTTTAAGGTGAGAGGGCAACAGAACCTCAGGGACAACCATTTCACACAGAGGGTGGTGGTATATGGAACAAGCAGCCAGAGAGGGTAGTTGAGGCAGGAACTATATCAACATTTAAGACATTTAGGTACACGGATAGAAAAGTTGAGTGGGATATGGACCAAATGTAGGCAGTGGGACTAGCGCAGATGGGGCATTGTGTTCAGCATGGGCAAGTTGGATCAAAGGGCCTATTTCCGTGTTGTGTGACCCTACAGTACTCGTGCCCAGATTGTCTCTGCCAGTCAGCATCAGTAGATTCATCCACCAATCCTCTACCAACAGCATTCCTGCTCTACCTGTTGGCATTGACTCAATTGAAACACTGCAACCCACTGCTTCAAAGCAGGGACGAGACTGCAACGCCCTTAGCTGGCTTGTTGCAGACTGAACTTACAGTGCCCTCCATAATGTTTGAGACAAAGACCCATCATTTATTTATTTGCCTCTGTACTCCACAATTTGAGATTTGTAATAGAAAAAAAATCACATGTGGTTAATGTGCACAATGTCAGATTTTATTAAAGGCCATTTTTATACATTTTGGTTTCACCATGTAGAAATTACAGCAGTGTTTATACATAGTCCTCCCATTTCAGGGCACCATAATGTTTGGGACACATGGCTTCACATGTGTCTGTAATTGCTCAGGGGTGTTTAATTGCCTCCTTAATGCAGATATAAGAGAGCTCTCAGCATCTAGTCTTTCCTCCAGTCTTTCCATCACCTTTGGAAACTTTATTGCTGTTTATCAACATGAGAACCAAAGTTGTGCCAATGAAAGTCAAAGAAGCCATTATGAGACTGAGAAACAAGAATAAAACTGTTAGAGACATCAGCCAAACCTTAGGCTTACCAAAATCAACTGTTTGGAACATCATTAAGAAGAACGAGAGCACTGGTGAGCTTACTAATCGCAAAGAGACTGGCAGGCCAAGGAAGACCTCCACAGCTGATGGCAGAAGAATTCTCTCTATAATAAAGAAAAATCCCCAAACGCCTGTCCGACAGATCAAACACTCTTCAGGAGTCAGGTGTGGATTTGTCAATGACCACTGTCTGCAGAAGACTTCATGAACAGAAATACACTGCAAGATGCAAACCACTCATTAGTTGCAAATATAGGATGGCCAGGTTACAGTTTGCCAAGAAGTACTTAAAAGAGCAACCACAGTTCTGGAAAAAGGTCTTGTGGACAGATGAGATGAAGATTAACTTATATCAGAGTGATGGTAAGAGCAAAGTATGGAGGAGAGAAGGAACTGCCCAAGATCCAAAGCATACCACCTCATCTGTGAAACACGGTGGTGGGGGTGTTATGGTCTGGGCATGTATGGCTGCTGAAGGTACTGGCTCACTTATCTTCACATACAACTGCTGATGGTAGTAGTATAATGAATTCTGAAGTGTATAGACACATCCTATCTGCTCAAGTTCAAACAAATGCCTCAAAACTCATTGGCCGACAGTTCATTCTACAGCAAGCCAATGATCGCAAACATACTGCTAAAGCAACAAAGGAGTTTTTCAAAACGAAAAAATGGTCAATTCATGAGTGGCCAAGTCAATCACCCGATCTGAACCCAATTGAGAATGCCTTTTATATGCTGAAGAGAAAACTGAAGGGGACTAGCCCCCAAAACAAGTATAAGCTAAAGATGGCTGCAATACAGGCCTGGCAGAGCATCACCAGAGAAGACACCCAGCAACTGGTGATGTCCATGAATCACAGACTTCAAGCAGTCATTGCATGCAAAGGATATGCAACAAAATACTAAACATGACTACTTTCATTTACATGACATTGCTGTGTCCCAAACATTATGGTGCCCTGAAATGGGGGGACTATGTATAAACACTGTTATAATTTCTACATGGTGAAACCAAAATGTATAAAAATTGCCTTTATTAAAATCTTTCAATGTGCACTTTAACCACATGTGATTTTTTTCTATTACAAATCTCAAATTGTGGAGTACAGAGGCAAATAAATAAATGATGGGTCTTTGTCCCAAACATTATGGAGGGCCCCGTGTGTGAGAGACACAGTCTGCACATTATGCAGGGCACTGTATGTGAGCCACAGTCTGCACACTCCTTTGCAAAAGCAAAAATCTGTCCTGTCATTGCGGCCACGTTAGCGCCGGTTTACTGCTGCGTCTCGGACACAGCTTGATACAAGCGTGCCATGGAAGAGACCATCTCTCCAGGAAACGTCGGCGGTGTCCCACATCTCATTTAAAGCCGTGTTTTTCATTTGTTTATGAGTCGTGGTGAAATAAATCGCGACAGTTACGAGGTCACCGGTTGCTCTGCAAAGTCATTTGTTTCACACATTGCGTTTAAAGTCGTTATCATTTTGTTTTCTTTTAGCTGTTGTAAAAAAATGCAAACTGCTACCGGTTGCACTGCGGTGGGTTTGGTTGGGTGCAGGTTAACACAACTGAAGGCACAACATCTGGGCAGAGAGGGAGCTGCCGGACACACCTGCCCGCACCTGGACACACCTGCCCGCACCTGTTCGCGTCTGGACACACCTGCCCGCACACATCTGCCCGCATCCGGACACACCTGCCCGCATCTGGACTCACCTGCTCGCACCTGGACACATCTGCCCGCATCTGGACACATCTGCCCGCGTCTGGGCGCACCCGGACACATCTGCTCGCATCTAGACACATCTGCCCGTACCTGGACACACCTGTCCGCACCTGCCCGCGTCTGGGCGCACCTGGACACACCAGCCTACATCGGGGCACATCTGCCCACATCTGCAGCGCGGCCGGTCCCCTGTGCAGAATGGGCCCGCTGCCCCATCACACGCACCGCAGACCGACCCGCACCCCCCCCCCCCCTACTCTCCCCACTCCCCCTCTATATGTATAGACACAAGCTATCCCCACTCCCCCTCTCATCTCCACCCCCCTCCCATCCCCTCCCTCCCCTCCCCTCCATCTCTCTGACAGCTGCCGGCTCATTATAACCCGGCTTCAGGTTTCCTCTCATCCCATCCCTCGTCACCAGCCCCCTGTCCCCCCTCCAGTCCCCTCCTCCCTCTCCCCCCCTATCTCTCTCTCTCTCTCTCTCTCTCTCTCTCTCCATCCCTCCCCGTGCTGTGCTGTGCTGTGCGGTGGCGCTCACCTCATCTCCAGCAGTGTGTCTTGTGTCCCGGGTCCGGGTCCGGCTGACGGTCCCGACACACGGACAGTGGCCGCTCCCCCCCCACCCCCCGCGCTGCTCAGCTCAGCTCAGCACAGACACCGGCTCACAGCCCCGCGCGCCCCCGACCGCCCTACGCGCGCCCCCGACGCTCCTCCAATGGATGCCTACAATTAATATCACCGCAATTTATTTTTACTCGCCAGTCTTCCCCCTCCCTCTCCCTCCCCCTCCCTCCCCTTCTCTCTCCTCCCTCTCCCCCCCCTCTCTCTCAAATGCGTTGCTCGTCTATATTTTTGTCCTGATTTTATTCAGCTGCTTTCCCTTCCCTCCCGCATACTCTCAAAAATGCTTTGCTCTTTTTATTTCCTCTGTCTCCTGTCTCTCTCTCCCCCTGTCTCCTATCTCCCCCTGTCTCCTATCTCCCCCTGTCTCCTATCTCTCCGTCTCTCTCTCCGTCTCTCTGTCTCCTCTCTCTCCCAGTCTGCTGTCTCTCCCTCTCCCAGTCTGCTGTCTCTCCCTCTCCCAGTCTCTCTCTCTCTCTCTCTCCCTCTCCCAGTCTCCTGTCTCTCCCTCTCCCAGTCTCTCTCTCTCTCTCTCTCTCCCTCTCACAGTCTCCTGTCTCTCCTATCTCTCCCTGTCTCTCTCTCTCCCCCTGTCTCCTGTCTCTCTCCCTGTTAGCGTGTGCAGGCATTATTTGCTGTGCTGGGGCAGACGGCGCCCGGGCTGCAGCGTTGCCATGTTAGTTAGTGCGCCCTCCTCCAAGCTCAGACACATCCGCTTGCAGGAGAGTGAAGAGAGTGGGGGCTTTGCTGCAAGGGGCGAGGGAGGGAGGGAGGGAGGGAGGGAGCGGTGCGCCGCACACACACACACCACACACACCGGTGAGGGAGATGCGACAGTCTCGGATTCAGTCGCTAGCCGGCGATGAGCAAATCCCTGCCACGATGAATAGATTTTCCTCAGTGAGAGGGGACCAAAAATAGCAACAAATCCTCTTGAAACGCAAGAAAAGGAGGAAAACTCAGGCTCGCCTGGAGGTTTTCAGTGGGCGGGGATTCCATTCCCCACCTTAGCTAATAACTTGGTCTCCCTGTTTGATTTTTATAGATTTCGCTGAGAAGTCTTCAAATCCTGGCATCTTTGCTAATCTAACTGGAATGATGTGTCGGGAAATAACTGCAGATGCTGGTTCAAATTGAAGGTAGACACAAAATGCTGGAGTAACTCAGCGGGTCAGGCAGCGTCTCTGGAGAGAAGGAATGGGTGACGTTTCGGGTCGAGAAGTCTGATGAAGGGTCTCGACCCGAAAGGTCACCCATTCCTGCGCCTCCATGGTTGCTCCACTGCGATTTCTCTTCGAGGTATGTCCACTTTGAAGAAGTTCTCATCCTCTCTTCGACGAGAGTTTAGCAACATGCTCTCTCGCTGCTCCCCCTCTGTGATTTCTCCTGCCCTCCTACTCTACGACCACATCTTGACCCAGACTCGCTACCACAGCCACATCTGCTTCCTTGGGACTTGCCTGCGCCTCCATCTGCTGAGTTACTCCAGCATTTTGTGAATAAATCGATTTGTACCAGCATCTGCAGTTATTTTCTTATACTACAGGTCACCCATTCCTTCTCTCGAGAGACGCTGCCTGACCCGCTGAGTTACTCCAGCATTTTGTGTCTATCTACCTTTAACTGGAATGATAATGTGAAATCAAAGAAATATTGCTCCAGGTTTTTTTCTGACATCTCATAAATTAAAATTCTTTGCAGTTTTTGTTCAGCTCCCCCCCCCCCCCACCCACCCCCTCAGATACAAGAAGAAACAACCCCAGATATGCACGACTCCAGAACATTAGCGCCGAAGATAGACACAAAATGCTGGAGTAACTCAGCGGGTCAGGCAGCATCTGTGGAGAACATGGATAAGTGACGTTTCACAGAGTGCTGGAGTAACTCAGCGGGTCAGGCAGCATCTGTGAAGAACATGGATAGGTGACGTTTTGGGACGAGACCCTTCTTCAGACTGAGAGTTGGGGAGAGGGACACCTAGAGCGATGGAAGGGTAAGGTGTGAAAACCAGAGATCAAAGGGGACGGAGCTCAAGGTCATTGTTGGCTGAGGGGAAGGTGACAACGAGGCATACAATCAGTAAATTAATCAGGAGGACGTGAAACTAGTCGGAGAACTAGGATGGGGAGGGATGGAGAGAGAGGGAGAGCAAGGGTTACTTGACGTTAGAGAAGTCAATATTCATACCGCTGCCCAAGCGAAATATGAGGTGCTGTTCCTCCAATTTTCCTGAAACATTAGCACTCTTTCTTACACTGCCCATTCACCCAAGAGAAGGGTTGGTGGGGGAGCAGCACACAGGATGAAGGTAGTAAGAACATGACTGGCGAGGGAAGAGGAGACAGAAAGGTAGGGAAATTCGGAAAGCAAAGGCAAGAGTAGATGGTGGAACCATAAAAAAACCCCATCAGAAGAACCAACAGGAGCATAGAGTGTGTGGGAAGGAACTGCAGATGCTGGTTTACACCGAGCATAGACACAAAATGCTGGAGTAACTCAACGAGTCAGGCAACATCTCTGGAGAGAAGGAATAGGTGATGTTTTGGGTTGAGACTCTTAGGCAGCTTACAACCCAGCGGTATGAATATTGATTTCTCTAATTTCAATAACCCTTACATTCCCTCTCTCTCCATCTCTCCCCGACCCTAGTTGTCCTGCTAGTTTTACTGATCACATCCCTTGTTTCCCTCTCCCCAGACTCTCAGTCAGAACATCACCTATTCCTTCTCTCCAGAGATGCTGCCTGACCCACTGAGTTACTCCAGCATTGTGTGTCTTTCAACAGGAGTGTCAGACTGGGGCAATTAAGGACATGAAAAAATAATAGTGGAGGCTCAGGAAGAAACCCAACACAGTCTGCACCAAATGGGAGAGTTTAGCAATACAGCATGGAAACAGGCCCTTCAGCCCATCAACCCAACGCTGACCATCACTCACCCGTTCACTCTAGCTCTATGATATCCCACTATTGCACGCACTCCCGACACACCAGAGGCAATTTACAGGGGGCCAATTAATCTACAAACCCACACATCTTTGGAGTGTGGGGGGAAACCGGAGCACCCGGAGAAAACCCACGTGGTCACGGGGAGATCGTGCAAACTCTGTACCCACAGCACCTGCGGTCAGGATTGAACCCGGGTCTCTGGCGCTGCAAGGCAGCAACTCTACCGCTGCACCACCATGCCACAGTATTGTGGAAGTGACAACATGTAGTCGATTGAATATTTTCATATGTTACGAATGAACAAGTTCAGAAGGTTGGAGGCAGAGAGTGGGTGGAGAAGACACGAGCACTCTGGGTGGGTATATGGGATGAGCTGACAGAGGAGGTAGTTGAGGCAGGTACTATCGCAACATTTGGACAGGCACATGGATAGGAAAGGTTTCGAGGGATATGGGCCAAACAGGTGAGACAAGTGCAAGTTGGCCATCTTGGTGGGCCAACGTTGTTTGGCCGAAGGGCCTGGTTCCATGCTGTATGACTCCAGGTAATATTTTTGAAGAGAAGCAACAAATAGATGCCATCAACTGTGAAAAAGCAATTGCAAGGATAATAATGGATAATAAGAAGAGTTTCATGTGGCAGAATAAGAGTATGATAAATGACGAGGGCCCATGAATCCCCATTACAGATGCACGCAGGTATTATTGTAGAAGGCACCAATGTAATAACTGGATTTATATCCAGATTTATAGTAGAGAAAGAGGCATAACCTGTCAGCGATAGAAATTAAACTGAAAACAAGATGTACAATTAATCGAATGTGATGCCAGTTACAAAAAATAATGATGGAAAAAAGAGTAGACATTAGAATAAAATATATCTCCTTTCACCAGGGTGTTAAACAAGGAAATTGTGAGGAGCAATTTAGAGCTCTCTTGATTTGGGAATTATTCAGTAAATAAGAAGTTTGCGAATGTCATTACATTATTTAAGAATTACAGGTAAGAGAGACCAATAAATTGAGTATCCATCAGTGAAAAGTCAGTTGTGAAGACATCTACGAGAATTATAGTAGGCTTGCTGCGTGTGGATAGCACCTACTTAGAGTCATAGAGTGATACAGTGCGGAAACAGGCCCTCCAGCCCAACTCACTCACACCGGCCAACATGTCCCAGCTACACTAGTCCCACTTGCCTGCGCTTGGTCCATAACCCTCCAAACATGTCCTATCCATGTACCTGTCCAACTGTTTCTTAAACGATGGGATAGTCCCAGCCTCAACTACCTCCTCTGGCAGCTTGTTCCATACACCCACCACCCTCTGTGTGAAAACGTTACCCTTTGGATTCCTATTAAATCCTTTCCCCTTCACCTTGAACCTATGTCCTTTGGTCCTCGATTCCCCTACTCTGGGTAAAAGACTCTATGCATCTACCCAATCTATTCCTCTCCGGGTGCTCCCCTTTCCTCCCGCACACCAAAGATGTGCAGGTTGTAGGTGACTTGGCCTCTGTAAAGTGTGTAGAATAGTGCTAGTGTAAGGGGTGATCGCTGATAGGTAGCGACTTGGAGGGCCGAATGGCCTGTTCCACGCTGTATCTCTAAACTAAACTAAACCACTCACTGCTGTGCCACTGGAACAGGTTCAATTGCAATTCTGAACCTTGAACAAGAACTCCAGCCACGTAACCGTTAAAAATATTTGTGCTCAGCAATTTTGAAATCAAACAAGACCAGACATCACAATGAGTATTATAAACTGAAGGGGGGTCCAATGGGAACTTAGAATGATTCCAATGGCTAAAAATACTTCACAACAAATTTATCCTTTGCATTTTTTTCCGGCATGTTGTCAACATCTAAAACACAGATCAAGGCCAGAGTAAATCCTCAAAGTTATAAAAATCTGCAGCTTAATTATGAAGATGGCCTAAGATGTAAAGCGTTGAAGAAACGCACAGTGGCGCAGCGGTAGAGTTGCCGCCTTACAGTGAATGCAGCGCCGGAGACCCGGGTTCCATCCCGACTACGGGTGCTGTCTGTACGGAGTTTGAACGTTCTCCCCGTGACTTGCGTGGGTTTTCTCCGAGGTCTTCAGTTTCGTCCCACACTCCAAAGACGTACAGGTTTGTAGGTTAATTGGCTTGGTGTAAATGTAAAAATGGTGTGTGTAGGGTAGTGTTAATGTGTGGGGATCGCTGGTCGGTGCGGACACGGTGGGCCAAAGGGCCTGTTTCCGCGCTGTATCTCTAATTTAAACTAAACTAAAATCTAGAGTAAAATAAGATAAATGGAATTCAAAATTGTAACAGTAATAATCTTTGCATTTCAATGAGGAATGGATACGGTATGGCGAGTCGTAGGCGAAGTACGTTGAGGTAGACGTTTATTATAACATTAACAACCGTGACAATCAACGCACCAAACGACAGACAACCATAAATCTTACTGTCTCCTTCGGAGGACTAAACGAGACTGCCCAGTTCCTTTACCTGCGCACCACCTCACCTCTTCTACCAATCAGAGGGTTCGATGGTCTGGACCAATCCCTGTGTCCCTACATGACCCCCCCCCCCCAGAACCCTCGGTGCGGTACCGGGCAGGTGCCCGGACCACCCGACCGGAGCGGGTGCGGAGAGGAGGGCCCTGTCGGGGGTGGGGACGGGGAAACCGGCACCGCGGGAGGAGGGGAAATTGCCAGAGCCGGAGGCGGCAGTGGCAAAGAGACCGGGGGAAGCGGGGTCCCGAACGGGGGCAGCGAGGGGGAAAACTGCTGTACGGGAGCCGCGGCCGGAGGGCGGCCCCGGCGAGGAGGTTGAGCCGCTGTGACAGGCTGGTCTGGGTCCAAATAGGCGGGCTTGAGTCGGGACACCGAGACGACCTCTTGTCGTGTACCCACTTCTAACGTGAAGGTGACTGTGCCTCTCTTCACTACCCTGAACGGACCCTGGTAAACTGGCCGAAAAGGGGGGCGGTGGGCATCGATGCGCCGGAAAACGAACTCGCAGTCGCCCAAAGCCGGCGGGACGTGTGAAGGGGGATCCCCGTGACGAGAAGCAGGGACCGGGGCCAGGGAGCCCACACGCGCTCGGAGTGCGGCTAAGAGTGCTGGCATGGAGGGAGGGGGGGTGGAACATTGGGGGAGAACGTCGCCTGGTACCCGCAGGGGCGAGCCATAGACCAGGTCTGCCGAGGAAGCTCCGAGATCGTCCTTTGGAGCCGTGCGGATACCCAGGAGAACCCATGGGAGCTGGTCGGCCCAGTCGGGTCCGGACAGGCGGGCCGTGAGTGAGGCTTTAAGCTGCCTGTGGAACCGCTCCACCGTCCCGTTGGCCTGGGGGTGATAGGCGGTGGTTTGCTGTAATCGGGACCTGCACAGCTGAGTCAGAGCCACCCACAGGGATGAGGTGAATTGGGCGCCCCGGTCGGTAGTGATGACGTCCGGGACGCCGAAACGAGCAATCCAATTTAGCGCCAGAGCCCGCGCGCAGGAGGCTGCTGAGATGTCGGACAACGGGAGCGCCTCTGGCCACCGGGTGAATCGCTCGACTACCGTGAGGAGGTGGGTGTAGCCCCTGGAGTGGGGTAACGGGCCGACGAGATCCACATGGATGTGGAGGAATCGGACTGCTGGGACTGTGAACTGCTGGACGGGGGGCCGAGTGTGCCGGTGGACTTTGGAGGTTTGGCACGGAATTCAGGAGCGGGCCCAGGCGGCCACCTGCCTCCGCAGCCCGTGCCAGACAAATCGAGCCGCAATCAGAGCCGAAGTGGCCCGTATGGACGGATGTGTCAGGCCGTGAATAGTGTCAAAAACCTGGCGCCGCATGGAAGTGGGTACTACCGGTCGGGTGCGCGGCAGGGAAACGTCGCACCAGAGTTTAGTACGCGTGGGACCACAGGCTACCTGTGCCAACCGCAACCCCGAGGTGGTGCGGGGGTACAGGGAGGGGGTGTCTTCCAGGCGCTGAGCCTCCGCGAGCTCCTGGAAATCCACCCCGGAACTTACCTCGGCAACCGGGGAAACCGCCGGTCTGGACAGGGCATCCGCCACGGCGTTTAGTTTTCCCGCAATGTGCCGAACGTCGGTGGTAAATTCGGAAACGTAAGTGAGGTGTCTCTGCTGGCGGGCCGACCACGGATCGGAAACCTTCGAAAAAGCAAACGTCAGTGGCTTGTGGTCAGTGAAAGCCACGAAAAAGCGACCCTCTAAAAAATAGCGAAAATGACGGATCGCCAGGTAGAGGGCCAGGAGCTCCCGATCAAAGGCACTGTAACCTATCTCGGGGCGAGTAAGCTGGTGGCTGAAAAAGGCCAAAGGGTGCCAGAGGCCGTTAACCTGCTGTTCTAAGACGCCCCCCCACCGCCACGCCGGAGGCATCGACGGTGAGGGCAGTGGGGGCAGAGGCGCGCGGGTGGACGAGCATGGTGACGTTCGCGAGGGCCAGCTTGGCTGCTGCAAAAGCCGCGTCGGCAGCAGGGGACCACACGAGCTCGGTGGGGTTACCCGCGAGGCATTGGAAAAGGGGGCGCATGATCCGAGCTGCCGCCGGGACGAAGCGGTGGTAAAAATTCACCATGCCTACAAACTCTTGTAACCCTTTGATAGTGTCGTGGCGGGGAAAGAGCGGATAGCAGCCACCTTCTCGGGCAAGGGAACGGCACCTGCCGGTGTGATCCGATGGCCCAGGAAATCTACTGAGGATAGTCCGAATTGGCATTTGGACGGGTGTAGGATCAGACCGTGGTCCTGCAACCTTTGGAATATGGAGCGCAGGTGGGACCGGTGTTCGTGAGCCGACCGACTTGCCACGAGAATATCGTCGAGATATATGAATACAAAAGGCATACCCCGACCCACATGATCCATGAGGCGTTGGAACGCCTGGGCGGCGTTTTTGAGGCCGAAAGGCATCCGCAGCCACTCGAAAAGCCCGAACGGGGTGATTGTGGTGGTCTTAGGAATGTCTGCAGGGCGAACCGGGATCTGGTGATACCCTCGGACTAAGTCCAGTTTTGAGAAAACCGTGGCACCCTCTAGGCTGGCAGAAAAATCCTGAATTTGCGGGATCGGGTATCGGTCAGCCGTGGTGATGGCGTTCAGACGTCGGTAATCGCCACATGGTCTCCACCCCCCAGATGCTTTTGGGACCATGTGCAACGGTGAGGCCCACGGGCTGTCTGACGGGCGTATGATACCCAGCCGTTCCAAAGTGAGGAACTCTTCGCGAGCGACTGCCAGCTTATCAGGGGGTAGGCGTCGGGCTCGGGCGAAAACAGGGGGTCCCTCCGTGGGGATGAAGTGCACGACTCCGTGCTTGGCGGCAGGTGTGTCGAATCGCTGGACTAGGAGCTCCGGGAAATCGGCGAGTATCGCAGCAACCGGGTCGGAGGTCGTAGTAACGGCCTGGACGGTCGGGCTGGATGACACGGAAACCGAAGGAGCGGGGATTCAACACTACTGGACGACGGCTGCAGGGTCTTCCCGCGGACGTCAGGGATTAACGAGAAAGCCCAAAGGAAATCCGCGCCCAGGATTGCCTGGCCTACATCTGCGATGATGAAAGTCCAGTTGTAGGTCCTGGAACCAAAGGACAGGGACATGTCCCGTGTTCCGTAGGTACGGACAGGGCTGCCGTTGACCGCAATGAGTGGGGGGCCGGTCTTACCTGATCGCGCTTCTTGGCAGGATGGAGGCACAATGCTGACGATCGCCCCGGTGTCCACGAGGAAAACGGTACCCGTATGTTGCTCCGCCAGGTAGAGGCGATGGTTCTGGCCGATCGAGATTGCCTCTACATTTGATCGGCCGAGGCATTTCCCGAGAATGTGCAGGGGCTTCTACAGTTGCGTGCCGCTGCTCCCCATCTTCTATGAAAGAAACACCAGCCGCGCTGGTGTGTTTCTGTGTCGCGGGCCTGTTTCAAAATGGCCGCCGTAGACGTAGCAGCTTGGCGGGTTTTTTGAAAAGTGGCGGGAGGATGGGCGCCATCTTGGCCGCGCGGTCGGTCGCTCACCTGTGTTGAAACCCGATTTACTGACCCGGGGCGCCTCGCCTTTGCCGCGACCAGTGCGTCCGCCTTTTCTGCGAAATCCATCGGGTCCCCGAAAGTAACGTCTGCTAGGACTACGCGGACGTCCTCTGGCATCTTTTCGCGGAATGCCTCATCGAACATGAGGCATTTGGTGTGTTCTCCCGCTAGAGTCATCATCTCCGTCATGAGGACCGACGGCGGTCGGTCCCCGAGCTCAGGTAAGTGCAGGAGTGTGCTGGCCCGCTGTTGTTGGCTGCGCCCGAAGGTTTTCAGCAGCAGCGACTTGAGGCCCGCATACTTATCGGTTTCTGGCGGGTCGGTGACGTACTGTGCGACCCGTGCGGACGTTTCCGACGGCAGGACGCTCAGTAGGTGGTAGAACCGGGTCGCGTCCTCCTGTATTCCCCGGAGGTGGAACTGTGCCTCCGCTTGGGCGAACCACAGGCGTGGTTGGTGGGCCCAGAACGGGGGCAGATGAACGCCGACTGCGTTTGGCGTCGATGCCTCCCGATGGGACATGTTGGTGATCTGTGATCACGTCGGGGTCACCACGATGGCGAGTCGTAGGCGAAGTACGTTGAGGTAGACGTTTATTATAACATTAACAACCGTGACAATCAACGCACCAAACGACAGACAACCATAAATCTTACTGTCTCCTTCGGAGGACTAAACGAGACTGCCCAGTTCCTTTACCTGCGCACCACCTCACCTCTTCTACCAATCGGAGGGTTCGATGGTCTGGACCAATCCCTGTGTCCCTACAATGGTTTATTGAAAATTCAGCTTCTGCAGAATCAACGTCATATTCCTGGATTATTCTTCTTACTTCCTCCACCTCACTCGGTTGTTGGCGGTTCTTTCGAGATCTCCCCAGTTGAGCCCACTCCACTCTGTGAAACGTCACCTATCCATGTTCTCCAGAGATGCTGCCTGACCCGCTGAGTTACTCCAGCACTCTGTGAAACGTCACCTATCCATGTTCTCCAGAGATGCTGCCTAACAAGAGGAGTTGAGTATAGGAGCAAAGAGGTCCTTCTACAGTTGTACCGGGCCCTGGTGAGACCGCACCTGGAGTACTGTGTGCAGTTTTGGTCTCCAAATTTGAGGAAGGATATTCTTGCTATGGAGGGCGTGCAGCGTAGGTTCACTAGATTAATTCCCGGAATGGCGGGACTGTCGTATGTTGAAAGGCTGGAGCGATTGGGCTTGTATACACTGGAATTTAGAAGGATGAGGGGGGATCTTATTGAAACATATAAGATAATTAGGGGATTGGACACATTAGAGGCAGATAACATGTTCCCAATGTTGGGGGAGTCCAGAACAAGGGGCCACAGTTTGAGAATAAGGGGTAGGCCATTTAGAACGGAGATGAGGAAGAACTTTTTCAGTCAGAGGGTGGTGAAGGTGTGGAATTCTCTGCCTCAGAAGGCAGTGGAGGCCAGTTCGTTGGATGCTTTCAAGAGAGAGCTGGATAGAGCTCTTAAGGATAGCGGAGTGAGGGGGTATGGGGAGAAGGCAGGAACGGGGTACTGATTGATAGTGATCAGCCATGATCGCATTGAATGGCGGTGCTGGCTCGAAGGGCTGAATGGCCTACTCCTGCACCTATTGTCTATTGTCTATTGTCTATTGACCCGCTGAGTTACTCCAGCACTCTGTGAAATGTCACCTATCCATGTTCTCCAGAGATGCTGCCTGACCCGCTGAGTTACTCCAGCACTCTGTGAAACGTCACCTATCCATGTTCCCCACAGATGCTGCCTGACCCGCTGAGTTACTCCAGCACTCTGTCTATCTTGAGTATTTGATATTTGCTGGTTGAGGTGATCTCATAAACAAAAATGCATTGGAGCTGACCTGGCTAAAGTTAATTTTTGTGTTTTCTATAAAAGACATTTCCCTGTGTCAAGATTGGCCAATTATTCATGTTCATGAGTGATAGGAGCAGAATAAAGCCATTCGGCCCATCAAGTCTACTCTGCCATTCAATCATGGCTGATCTATCTCTCCCTCCTAACCCCATTCTCCTGCCTTCTCCCCATAACCCCTGACACCTGCACTAAGTTGAGGATGTGGAATCCAGTGGTGGATGTTTATGTTAAATTTTATTTTATGTGCCTTTATGTCTTGTTACATTCTACTTAGTATGGCTGTATGTTAACTCAAATTTCACTGTTCTTTGGTACATGTGACAATAAATTGATCTTGAATCTTGATCTTGAATCTGAATCAAGAATCTATCTCTGTCTTACAAATATCCATTGACTTGGCCTCCACAGCCTTCTGTGGCAAAGAATTCCACAGATTCACCACCCTCTGACTAAAGAAATTCCTCCTCATCTTAACATATAACAACTACAGCATGGAAACAGGCCTGTCCGGCCCTACCAGTCCACGCCGACCATTCTCCCTGACCTAGTCTCATCTACCTGCACTCAGACCATAACCCTCCAATCCCCTCCTATCCATATACCTATCCAATTTACTCTTAACTAATAAAATCGAGCCAGCCTCCACCACTTCCACCGGAAGCCCATTCCATACAGCCACAACCCCCTGAAGGAAAGTCCTTTAATTCTGAGGCTATGAACTCTGGTCCTCGACTCTCCCACTAGTGGAAACATCCTCTCCACATCCACTCTATTTGGAAAACCCAGGTCTCAGGCAGGTCTTAATCAATCTAAGAGACCAGCTCAGAATGAAGCAACGATTGATCATAAAATATAAACTGGAGTGAGCTTGCCCATGTTTGCTCTGCCACTCACTTTGGATTGTACCCCATGTCCCAGTATAAATCTATCACTCATCATCTAGAAATATTCATCTTCCTCAATACGCACAACCTCTGTGGTGAGAGTGAGACCAGAAGGTCGACTATCCTCTGGGTAAATGTGCACATTATCATTCAGCAGTGGCCTATCTCTAATTTGTAAGACCATGTTATGATTAAGGTGTCACGGTGGTGCAGTGGTAGAGTTGCTGCCTCACAGCGCCAGAGAGGCGGGTTTCCCACATTCCAAAGGCGTGCAGGTTTGTAGGTTAATTGGCTTCAGTAAAATGGTCAAATTATCCCTGGTGTGTAGGATTAATGTGCGGGGATCGCTGGTTGGCGTGGACTGGGGGGGCCGAAGGGCCTGTTTCCGTGCTATATCTCTAAAGTCTGAAGTAAAGATTGCTTTACTGAGTACTGTTTGTCTGCCTTACCATCTGAAAACTCCCTCAAAGGGGACAATTGTCCAAGAGTAGTCATGCCTAGAATCTGGAGTTCCCTCTGATATAGTAAACCATCTGAGCACTGGGTTTAACATGATACTCAATCAGTGGTGTCCCAAGCATTGTGAAACTGCAAAAAGCTGTGAACACTGCCCAGTCCATCACCGGCTCTGAGCTCCGCTCCTCCGCACCATCGAAGGGACTTACTGGAGTCGCTGCCTCAAAAAGGCAGCCAGCAACAGAGACCCACACCACCTTAACTCCAGCATTTTGTGTCTACCTTCGATTTTACTCTTGCACTTTGTGTCCACCCTGGCCACACTCTCATTTCACCCCTGCAATCAGGAAGAAGGTACAGGAGCCTGAAAACTGTAACGTCCATGTTCAGGAACAGCTTCTTCCCTACAGCCATCAGGCTGTTAAACACGACAATCTCAAATAACCTCTGAACTACAGAGAGGAGTATTATTATTATTATTATTATTATTAGTAGTATTATTATTATTATTACATTGTTTACAGTGTGCGATGTTTACATATTCTATTGTGCTGAAGCAAGTAAGAATGTCATTGTTGTATCTGGGACGTAAGACAATAAACCACTCTTGACTCTGGACAAGTTGCCTTTAGAAGCTGAGCACAAGTGCTTCGTGTTCCACCTAATGGCTTCACTTGCAGTTTATGTGAAGGTCTGGTGTTGATGAGGCCAGCTTCATTTCAGATGGGCCAGAGGACTCCTGAAATTACTCATGGGTCGTGTGCACTCGTGTAAAAAGTCACAGCTGTGGCCCAATCCTTCTATTACCCAGGAGCTCTCAATTCTTATACAAGCCCAGCGTGGATCCGGGAGAGGGGAGCCGCCGGGGACTGGGGACTGGAGGAGAGGAGAGGAGGGGGTCGGCCACGGCCGCAGACACTGGGCAGAGGGGCGGTGAGAAGGAAGCGTAGCGGTCTAACCTTCCGCACCCTCAATGTCGGCTGTGGGAGGAGCCCGTCCCTGGGGCAGGAAGGTTGAAGGTGGCCAGGCGAGGAGAGGGACCAGGGCTCACTGGACGATCCGGACAGAGGCCACCGCTGCATCGGGCCTGTATGCGACTGCAAAGTGGCACCAAAACGTGGCGACGTTTGCATAGAGACCCAGTGGACTGATCCCATGCATTATGTACATCACCAGGGATTGTAATTTGGTTTTAGTTTAGGGCCTGTCCCACTTAGGCGATGTTTTTGGTGACTGCCGGCGACTGTCAAAGTCGTAGCAGATCACCAAAATTTTCTTTTACCCGACGACAATGACCACGACAATGCCGAGTCAGGTCGAGATTACACCGTCTTCGGAAACATCGCAAAATTCCCACGCTGTCAATGCTTCTCCGGCGTCCTGATATTCGCTGAAATCACTGAAGTCTGTAATTACTTGAGAGTTTTGAAATATAACATCTTGCCCGGGTTACTTGAAAACCAAGCCTCACGGTAACAAGGCATAAACTGGATTGGCTTCCAGTTTACTAATAGCAGCATTAAGAAATTTAATTTTAAAAGTGGTTAAATGGATTTTTGTGCGGAGTGTGGGCATTCTTTGAAAATGTACGGGAGATGCATATCTGGTTTCTGGGTTGCATATCTGGGTTGGGAGCCTACTTTAAATGTAATGGTTGATGGCCATAAACATCGCAAAAATTCCCACGCTTACCTGACCATCAAACTGTCGCCTCCAATCTACCTGTCAAATGTCCTGACGGTAAATAAATTGGTTAAACACAAGTATTTTATGGTATCTTCAAATGACTTTACTTAATTTAATATTACGTGCTTCTAAATGCATCTGTGACAACCTAGCAAACCTGGGGACAGCATGCGACAGCGCCCGCAATAAGCAACGATACCTGGCGACAAGCCAGCTGTCGCCGAGAAATTACTATCCGGAAAATCTCTCAGCGACGCACTGAGATCCACTACAATTCTTTGAAGACTCCTCACGATCATGCCCACGACACCTCGGCGAACTGTCGACGACAGCCTAGTCACTGGCAGTCGCCTTAAAATCACCTAAGTGGGACAGGCCCTTTAGAGATACAGCGCGGAAACAGGCCCTTTCTGCCCACCGGGTCCGCGACGACCAGCGATCCCCGCATATTAACACTATCCTACACCCACTAGGGACAATTTTTACATTTACCAAGCCAATTAACCTACAAACCTGTAGGTCTTTGGAGTGTGGGAGGAAACCGAAGATCTCGGAGAAAACCCACGCAGGTCACGGGAGAACGTACAAACTCCGTATAGACAGCACCCGTAGTCGGGATGGAACCCGGGTCTCCGGCGCTGCATTCGCTGGAATTTCATTGCCACAGCTGGTGGTGGAGGCCAAGTCATTGGGTATTTTAAAAGCGGAGATAGATAGATTGTTGATGAGTGAAGGTATCAAAGGTTACAGGGAGAGGGCTGGAGAATGGGGTTGAGAGGGAAAGATAGGTCAGCCATGATTGAATGGCGGAGCAGAATCGACGGACTGAAGGGCTTATCTGTATGTGATAAAAGAAACTGACTGTACTTTGGTACATGTGAAAATGAGGAAGCCATTGAACCATTGAAGCTCATGACTGCAGGACCACAGTGTCTGCCCAGAAACATCACTGTAGCACATCTTGTCGCGTGGGACACACAACAATAAAACACTGCCAGTCTGACCTTTCTGTCATGGGCCTCCTCCATTGTCAGAGTGAGGCCCAGCGCAAATTGGAGGAACAGCACCTCATATTTCGCTTGGGCAGCTTACAACCCCAGCGGTATGAACATTGACTTCTCTAACTTCAGATACAATACAATACAATACAATACAATATATCTTTATTGTCATTGTACCCAGGGGTACAACGAGATTGGGAATGCGCCTCCCATACGATGCAATAATTTAAGTAATTAACAGCAACCCAACGAAACGAAACAATTGTAACAGTTTTTAGACAGGGTAAAGTGCAAGTTGATCTATGCGTTGTGGCCATCCGGCTCAGCAGGACCGGTTCATAGCAGCTATGGCCCTGGGGATGAAGCTGTTCCTGAGTCTGGAGGTGCGGGCGTAGAAGGCCTTGTATCGTCTGCCCGATGGAAGGAGTTCGAACAGACTGTTGCAGGGGTGTGAAGAGTCTTTGTGGATGTTGGTGGCTTTTCTGAGGCATCGTGTGTTGTAGATGCCCTCCAAGTCTGGTAGCTGTGTTCCGATGGCCCTCTGAGCTCTATGGACTACCCGCTGTAGAGCTTTCCTTTCTGCCTCCGTGCAGCTGAGGTACCACACAGGGATGCCATGCGTTAGGATGCTCTCTATGGTGCAGCGGTAGAAGGTCGTCAGCAGCTGTTGGGGTAGACCAGACTCTTTCAGTGTTCTTAAGTAGAACAGTCTTTGTTGTGCCTTCTTGACCAGCGCAGCAGTGTTATTGGACCATGTTAGGTCCTCCGAAATGTGAGTGCCCAGAAACTTGAAGCTGGACACTCTCTCCACACTGTCCCCGTTGATAGAGATCGGGGCATATTCCCCGTTATGTGACCTACGGAAGTTGATGATCAGCTCCTTGGTCTTGGTGGTATATAGGGACAGGTTGTTATCCGAGCACCAGTCCGCCAGGTTCTGCACCTCCGCTCTATAGTTTGTTTCATCCCCGTTGGTGATAAGCCCGATCACCGTTGTGTCGTCTGCAAACTTGACAATGGTGTTGGTGTCAAATGCAGGAACACAGTCGTGTGTGAAGAGGGAGTAGAGCATGGGGCTCAGAACACAGCCCTGTGGTGTGCCGGTACTCAGGGTGATAGTGGAGGACAGGTGCGGGCCCATTCTCACTGCCTGCGGTCGTTCCAGCAGGAAGTCCAGGATCCAGTCACATAATGACGAGCTGAGGCCTAGCTGGTGGAGTTTGGTGATGAGCTTGGTGGGGATGACCGTGTTGAAGGCGGAGCTATAGTCTATGAATAGCATCCTCACGTACGTGCCCTGTCTCTCTAGGTGAGTCAGGACAGTGTGAAGAGCCAGAGAGATGGCGTCCTCTGTGGATCTATTTACCCTGTATGCAAATTGATGTGGGTCCAGTGAGTCAGGGATGCTGGATTTGATGTGTGAGAGGACCAGCCTCTCAAAGCACTTCATGACTATCGGCGTTAGGGCAACCGGGCGGTAGTCGTTCAGGTTGGAGATCTTTGCTTTTTTCGGCACCGGAACTATGATAGCCGACTTCAGGCACTTGGGGACCGTAGCTAGAGATAATGACAGGTTAAAGATCCTGGTGAATACCTCAGCCAGCTGTTCAGCACAGTCCTTCAGTACCCTTCCTTGAACTCCATCCGGTCCTGCAGCCTTGCGTGGGTTGACCCTTTGCAGAGCACGTTGTACCTCCTGTGTGTTCAGTTGCAAGACCTGTCCCACCGCCTCGGCTGGGGTTCTTTCACTCAAGGTGGTTTTGCCAGTTTCAAAGCAGACAAAGAAGGTGTTAAGCTCGTTGGTCAGTGCCATATCGCTGTGGGGACAGGCAGGGCTGCTCTTGTAGCCAGTGATGTCCCTGACACCCTGCCACATGCTTCTGGTGTCCGTGGTGTTGAAGTGGTCTTCCACCCGTTGCCTATGGGTGTCTTTGGCCCTTTTAATACCTTTGCTCAGGTGTGATCTGGCAACACTGTATGCTGAAGTGTCACCAGATTTAAAGGCATTGTTGCATGCCCTCAGCAGGTTCTGTACCTCCTTGTTCATCCAGGGTTTCCGGTTTGGGAACATCTTTATCTCCTTGTCCTCCGTGACATTCTCCACACAGCAGTTGATGTAGGAGAGCACAGTGGATGTGTATTCCTCCAAGTCTACCTCTGAACCGTAGGTGGCCTGTTGTGCAAACAGGTCCCAGTCGGTGCGTTCAAAGCAGTCCTGGAGTTGTAGGGTGGCATCCTCGGGCCATATTTTGACCGTCTTTATTGTGGGTTTGGTCTTGCGGATGAGGGGTTTGTATGCGGGCAGTAGAAACAGTGAGAGGTGATCGGATTGTCCCATGGGTGGGCAGGGGAGAGCTCTGTAGGCGTCCTTTACATTGGTGTACACCTTGTCCAGTGTGTTTGAGCCCCTGGTAGGGCACTGCACATGCTGATGGAATTTGTGGAGTGTGGCTCGTAGGTCGACCTGATTGAAATCCCCTGCAACAATGAAGGCACCGTTGGGGTGGGCATCCTGCTGCTTACTGATGGCCGAGTGTAGCTGTGCTAGTGCTAGGTTAGAATTAGCCTGTGGGGGAATGTATACGGCCATGAT
The DNA here is from genome assembly GCF_053455715.1 of Rhinoraja longicauda. NCBI lineage: Eukaryota > Metazoa > Chordata > Chondrichthyes > Rajiformes > Arhynchobatidae > Rhinoraja > Rhinoraja longicauda. Next base: position 1,651,131 of record NC_135962.1, on the reverse strand, counting down.
GATGACCACCGTAAACTCCCGCGGCAGATAGAATGGCCTACATTTGAGCAGTAAGTACTCCAGGTCTGGGGAGCAGTAGCTCTCTATTGCGGAGTGGTTGGTGCACCAGTCATTGTTAATGTAGATGCAGAGCCCACCGCCCTTGCTCTTACCGGAGTCCTTTGTTCTATCAGCACGATGTAGTGAACGGTTTGTTAGCTCCACAGCCCCGTCGGGGACCAGCGCGTTGAGCTCTGTCCCTCTCTTTCCCTCCCCCTTCCCAGTTCTCCCACTGTCTTCCTGTCTCCGACTACATCCTATCTTTGTCCTGCCTCCTCCACTGACATCAGTCTGAAGAAGGGTCTCGACCCGAAAACCTCACCCATCCCTTCTCTCCTGAGATGCTGCCTGACCCGCTGAGTTACTCCAGCGCTTTGTGTCTACCTTCGATTTGAACCAGCATCTGCAGTTATTTTCCTACATTATAAAACACTCTTGACTCTTGCCGGGTGATTGAATTTCTGACATGGTCTTAGCTTGATTAAGATCCGTTTTGGTCCTTGGTTTTCCAAAAATAAAACTCAAACGAATTGCCAACCTTGACAAGTGGAAATGTACTGGTCTTTTATCGAACAAACAATCCCATGTAAATTAATTTATTAACTCACAATATTGGTGAGAGTAATAGTAATGGAAGGGCTGCACAATTGCCAGCGTTTGCTTTGCTTCTGAGACTTCCACTAATGGAGAAGTAAGATGAAGGACTCAATTATTGCAAACATCTGAGTCAAACTCCATTAGATGTTGGCACTTACGGTTTCTATTAACAAATCTATTGTTATTTCCTGAGAAGTGCATGAATATTTTCTTAATAGGAAGCATGTTTCAAAAGGCCACTAAACTTAAAATCACCAGGTGAATATCATAGAAACATGGAAACAGAAAAATAGGTGCAGGAGTAGGCCATTCGGCCCTTCGAGCCTGCACCGCTATTCAAAATGATCATGGCTGATCATCTAAAGTCAGTACCCCGTTCCTGCTTTCTCCCCATATCCCTTGATTCCTTTAGGCCTAAGAGCTAAATCTAACTCTCTCTTGAAAACATCCAGTGAATTGGCCTTCACTACCTTCTGTAGCAGAGAATTCCACAGATTCACAACTGTGTGAATTTTTTTTCCTCATTTCAGTCCTAAATGGCCTCACCCATATTCTTAAACTGTGACCCCTGGATCTGGACTCCCCCAACATTGGGAACACATTTCCTGCATCTAGCCTGTCCAATCCCTTAAGAATTTAATGATCGGAATGAATGCGTTGCTTTATTGTTTACTAGACCAAGTGGACCCGTTGGGCCCAAACCTCTCCTGCATTGGTGCAGCACCCTCTCCACCTCCACCCCCACTCCCCCCTTCTTCCCCCTCCCTCCTCCCCTCCCCTGCACAAGATAACCACTTATGAGGTGTTTGCGCAGTAATCAACCAGAACCTCCCTCCTCCTCCCCTCCCTCCTCCCTTCTTCCCTCCCCCTTCCCCTCCCCCCACTCCATCTCCCTCAACCCCCCATATCCTCCTTCCTCCCCCCCTCCCTCTCCCCCCCTCCCTCCCTAGGAGATAGATTTAAACTTTAAAATGTGAATAACTTAAAAAATATAACACCAATTTCAATTAAACTTCTTCCATTAGCACCAAAAGGCCGATGGTGAGTAAGGTGGGCCTAAACTTGTCGCTCTATCGTGTACCATTTTGGCTGCAGTTCAGGAACAAACAAACAAACTAGAGTTTTAGTATATAGATGGCAGGGAAAGGTTATGGGGAGAAGGCAGGGGAATGGGGTGATAAATAGATCAGCCATGAACGAATGGTGGAGCAGACTCGATGGGCTGAATGGCCTAATTCTGCTCCAATGTGTCTTGTGGTCTTATGTGCGCGGTGTTGCGATGAATGTTGGTGATCCTTGGGTCCTTTGAAGCTGCATTGTAGCTACACTTCCCCATGTTATTTACAGGGACAAGTCGAGACATTCCTCAGAGTCTTTGCAGCTTGAGAAATTCCCCAGTGGGTTCAGGCATGTGGCCAGTGGACAATGGAACAACGTTCATGAATAAAGGGTTAGAGTCTGCCGTCTCTGACTATATTATTGCAGACACAATGGTTGTATGTCTAGTGTAGGTCAGATTCAGGTCAGTGGTGCTGCCAGCACAATGGCCAATGATAAAGTAGTTACAGTCAGAACCATTTTCCCCAGGGTGGAAATGTCCAACACTGGAGGGCATCGCTATCAGGTGAGAGGGGGAAAGTTTAATGGAGACCAGACCACCCTTGGGTTGGGTTCCGTTGTTACTAAAGGTTCTTTAGTAACTTATCAGTTTCTTTGTTGAACTAAATTAAGTCGCATGTTGCAATCAAAAGCGCCTGAACAGTTGGTTGGGCAGAAAGCAGCCAAAACGGTACACGACAGCGCAACAATTTGAATGAAACTTGATACTGCACACCACAGGCGAATGGTAAGTAAGGTCCCCTAAAATAGTTGCGCTATCGCGCACCGTTTTGGCTGTATTTCCGGAACATACATATATATATATATACACACACGCACACACACACACATATATATATATATATATATATATATATATGTGTGTGTATGTTCCCGAAATACAGCCAAAACGATAGCGCAACAATTTTAGGGGCATCTTTCACCATTCACCTGCAGTGTGCAGTATCACGTTTCATTCAAATTGTTGTATATATATTGATATATATATATATATCAAAATGTGTATATATACATATATGCATATCAAAATGTGTATATATCAAAATATATACCGATCAGCCAGAACATTATGACCACTGACAGGTGAGGTGAAAACTTGCCCGCACATCTATATATTATGATATATATAAAAGATGAGATTTTTAGTAATATACTAGACCGTGGACCCGTTGTGCCCATTCCTCGTAGAGGGGGGACAGGGAAGGGGAGAGGGTGTCAGTGAGTCAGCCCTGGACCCAAAGCCTCTCCTGTATTGTAGCACCCTCAAACCCCCCACTCAATCCCCCCTCCCCCCCACTGACCCACTCCATCCCCCCTACCCCACCCCACTTGCACCTCCCTGCCCCCACCCCACTCCACCCAGCCCTGCCTCCACCCCCTTCCCCCTCCACTCACCCCCACTCTCCCTGCCTGCATCCCTCTCCCCCCACCCCAATCTTCCCTCCTCCCCACCCCCACTCCCCCCACTCTTCCCTCCTCCCCACCCCCACTCCCCCCACTCTTCCCTCCTCCCCACCCCATTTCCCCCACCCCCGCTCTTCCCTCCTCACCACCCCCACCCCAATTCTTCCCTCCTCCCCACCCCACCCTCCTCCCCAGCCCTACTCCCACCCTCCCTCTCTCCTCCCCTACCCCCAGTCTCACTCTCCCCCACCCCCACTCTCTCTTCCCCCCCTTCCCTCCACCCCCACCCTCTCCCCTCCTACCCCCACCCTCTCCCCTCCTACCCCCACCCTCCCCTCCACCCCCACTCTCTCCCCTCCTACCCCCACCCTCCCCTCCTTCCCCACTCTCTCCCCTCCTACTCCCACCCTCCCCTCCACCCCCAGTCTCCTCCCTCCTACCCCCACCCTCCCCTCCTTCCCCACTCTCTCCCCTCCTACCCCCACCCTCCCCTCCACCCCCACTCTCTCCCCTCCTACCCCCACCCTCCCCTCCTTCCCCACTCTCTCCCCTCCTACTCCCACCCTCCCCTCCACCCCCAGTCTCCTCCCTCCTACCCCCACCCTCCCCTCCTTCCCCACTCTCTCCCCTCCTACCCCCACCCTCCCCTCCACCCCCACTCTCTCCCCTCCTACCCCCACCCTCCCCTCCACCCCCACTCTCTCCCCTCCTACTCCCACCCACTCGGCCCCCACGCCCACTCCCCTTCGCAAACCCGTTGGCGGTGAAAGCCACTTACCACTATCCGTGCGTGGAGGGATGAGGGAGGAGGGTGAGGGAGCTCCGGAGTGTGGCGGCCGTTGCTGTGGCCCGGCCGTGCTGGGAGTACTCGAGGACGGCGGCTGAGAGCTGGCAGAGGTGGGAGGAGGACTACTCGGTGGCGGCACGGCGCGGCGGGGCGGGGCGGCTGTGGGCTGGGACCACTGGAGGCGGGCGGGCGGGGCGGGCGGGCGGGGTCGGGGCGGGCGGGCGCGGCGGGGCGCGGCGGGGGCGGGCGGGGCGCGAGCGGGGCGGGGCGCGGCGGGGCGGGGCGGGGCGCGGCGGGCGCGGCGGGGCGCGCGGGGCGGGGGCGCGGCGGCGGCGGGGCGGGGCGGGGCGGGCGGGCGGGGCGCGGCGGGGCGGGGCGGGGCGCGGCGGGGCGCGGCGGGGCGGGGCGGGGCGCGGCGGGGCGGGGCGGGGCGCGGCGGGGCGGGGCGGGGCGCGGCGGGGCGGGGCGGGGCGGGGCGGGGCGGGGCGCGGCGGGGCGGGGCGGGGCGGGGCGCGGCGGGGCGCGGCGGGGCGGGGCGGGGCGCGGCGGGGCGGGGCGGGGCGGGGCGGGGCGGGGCGGGGCGGGGCGCGGCGGGGCGCGGCGGGGCGGGGCGCGGCGGGGCGGGGCGGGGCGGGGCGCGGCGGGGCGGGGCGGGGCGGGGCGGGGCGGGGCGGGGCGCGGCGGGGCGCGGCGGGGCGGGGCGCGGCGGGGCGCGGCGGGGCGGGGCGGGGCGGGGCGGGGCGCGGCGGGGCGCGGCGGGGCGGGGCGGGGCGCGGCGGGGCGGGGCGGGGCGGGGCGGGGCGCGGCGGGGCGCGGCGGGGCGGGGCGGGGCGCGGCGGGGCGGGGCGGGCACAAGATGGCGGAGCGTGAGGAGGAGGAGGAGGAGGAGGAGGAGGAGGAGGAGTAGAGCGGCCGCCATCTTGCTGCAGTCGCGACGGGGCCAACGGTGGAAGCGGCCGCTGAAGGAGGAGGAGGAGGAGGAGAAGAAGAAGCTGCCCGCTGCGCTGCGGCCTGTGTGCGGTAACGGTGACGGCGCTGGGCCCGGGCGGGAGGGAGGGGGGACTCGAGGACGCCGTGGGTTGAAGGGATGGATGAGGACCATCAGTCCGACCATCTCTCTCCTGCTCGGAGACGTGCCCCCCCCCCCCCCGGTGTGGGTGAGAGTGGGGGGGGGGGGGGGGGGAGAGTGAGAGGGGAGAGAGTGGGGGAAGAGTGAGGGGGAAGTGAGGGGGGGAGACTGAGGGGGGATGGGGGGGGGGGGGGGGGGAGAGAGGAGCCACTGATCCCGGGCAGTGGCCTCACTAACGGCGTCCATCTTGTTCGGGCCGTGCGTGCCCCACTGTGACGTCATACGCACAGCACTTTGACAAATGTGGTTTGAAATGACATTTTTGGTTTGAAATGACATTTTGAAACTTTAGAATCTCTCTAACTTAACAAATATAAGACCAATTTAAATAAAACGTGTTATAAACAGTTACCAGGACAGTGGTGATTAAGGTGGCGCTAAAATGGTGGCGCTATGGTTTACAGTTTTGTCTGTAGGTCCACATGTCCACAACCAAATCTCAAATTTCAAAATTTCCGAAATAGATATAAATACATATATACATATATATATATACAAGATCTGAGTTTTAGTCATGGATGGATGGATGGATGGATGGATGGAGCGAGCAAGTTGTTTTTACACAGAGGGTGGTGGGGACCTGGAATACAATAACAGCAATAGACAATAGGTGCAGGAGTAGGCCATTACTACTATCCAAATGTTCCGCTGTTTCATCTTTTATAATTGACCCCAGCATCTTCCCCACCACTGATGTCAGACTAACTGGTCTATAATTTCCTGTTTTCTCTCTCCCTTCTTTCTTTAAAAGTTGGATAACATCAGCTACCCTCCAATCCACAGGAACTGATCCCGAAATGGAACATTGGAAAATGATCACCCATGTGTCCATGATTTCTAGAGCCACCTTCTTAAGTATCCTGGGATGCAGACCATCAGGCCCTGGGGATTTATCAGCCTTCAGTTCCATCAGTCTACCCAACACAATTTCCTGCCTAATGTGAATCTTCTTCAGTTCCTCTTTCACCCTAAGTCCTCTGTCCACGAGTACATCTGGGAGATTGTTTGTGTCTTCCCTAGTGAAGACAGATCCAAAGTACCTGTTCAACTCGTCTGCCATTTTCTTGTTCCCCATAATAAATTCACCTGCTTCTGTTTTCATGGAACCCGCATTTGTCTTAACTAATTTTTTCCTCTTCACATACCTAAAGAAGTATTTACTATTCTCCTTTATATATTTGGCTAGCTTACCTTTGTACCTCATCTTTTCTCCCCGTATTGCCTTTTTAGTTATCTTCTGTTGCTCTTTAAAAGTTTCCCAATCCTCATCTTTGCTATTTTATACTTCTCTTTTATTTTTATACTGTCCTTGACTTCCCTTGTCAGCACGGTTGCCTCTTACTCCCCTGAGAATCTTTCTTCCTCTTTGGAATGAACTGATCCTGCACCTTCTGTATTATTCCCAGAAATACCTGCCATTGTTGTTCAACTGTCATCCCTGCTAGGGTCTCTTTCCAGTCAACTCTGGCCAGCTCCTCCCTCATGCCTCCATAGTCCCCCTTGTTAAACTGCAATAGTGACACTTCCGATTTTCCCTTCTCCCTCTCAAATTTTAGATGAAAACATCATATTATGATCACTGCCTCCTAATGGCTCCGTTACCTTGATTTCCCTTATCAAATCCGGTTCATTACACAACACTAAATCCAGGATTGTCTTCTCCCTGGTAGGCTCCAGAACATGCTGCTCTAAGAATCCATCTCGGAGGCACTCCACAAACTCCCTTTCTTGGGGTCCAGTACCAACCTGACTTTCCCAGTCTACCTGCATGTTGAAATCTTCCATAACCACCTTAGCATTACCTTTGCGACATGCCAATTTTAACTCTTGATTCAACTTGCACCCAATATTGAGGCTACTGTTTGGGGGCCTGTAGATAACTCCCATTAGGGTCTTTTTACTCTTACAATTCCTCAGTTCTCCACAATGACTCTACATCTCCTGATTCTATGTCACCCCTCACAAGGAACTGAATTTCATTCCTTACCAACAGAGCAACCCCTCCCCCTCTGCCCACCTGTGTGTCTTTTGATAGGACGTAAACCCCTGAATATTCAGTTCCCAGCCCTGGTCCTCTTGCAGCCATGTCTCTGTAATTCCCCCAACATTCATACTTGCCAATTTCTAACTGAGCCTCAAGCTCATCCACTTTATTTCTTATACTTCGCGCATTCATATACAACACTTTCACTTCGGTATTCACCTCCCCTCTCACACCAGTCACTATTGCCCCTGACCTTACTCTCTTATTCCTTCTCGAACATTTCTTCCCATTAATTCGGGAGTCTTTTGAAACTTTTCCTGTACTCAATTCCCCTTTAACTCCATCTTTATACTCCCAATTTGTCAACCCCTCCCCCCCCCCCCCCACTGCTATTTAGTTTAAACCTATACCTACAGCACTAGCAAACCTGCCTGCCAGAATGTTGGTCCCCCTCCAGTTAAGGTGTAAACCGTCCCTTTTGTCTGGTCACCCCAAACCCAGAAGAGATTCCAGTGGTCTAGGGATTGCCTGGGATGATGGAGGCAGTTATGATAGTGCATTTAAGAGGCTTTTACATCTCTGTGTCTCCCTCTCCCATGACTCTGTCTGAAGAAGGGTCTCGACCCAAAACGTCACCCATTCCTTCTCTCCAAAGATACTGCCCGTCCCACTGAGTTACTCCAGCATTTTGTGTCTTTCGTTTACATAGACACATGAAAATGGATCATGTACAGGCAGATGAGATCAGTTTAACGACGTCATAGAGATTGTGGGCTGAAGGGCCTGTTCCTGCGCTGTATTATCCTGTTCTATTTCAATATTAAGAACAAGAGTAAAACACCTTATTGATGCAGATGGTCATCACAATATCTTGATGGCTGTTCTTTGCCTGTTTGTTGCTGGGCCTAAACTCTGGAACTCTATCACCAACACCAATGTCAGAAGTCCATTCACCTCAAGAGTTGGCAGCACTGAAAATGCCCAGACCCTGCAATAAAAACACTTACAAAGCCCTCACCTTTGATAGCCACCTGTTCACCCAAGGGCAGTAACGGTGGAACAGCGGTAGAGTTGCTGCCTTACAGCGAATGCAGCGCCGGAGACCCGGGTTCCATCCCGACTACGGGTGCTGTCTGTACGGAGTTTGTACGTTCTCCCTGTGACCTGCGTGGGTTTTCTCCGAGATCTCCAGTTTCCTCCCACACTCCAAAGACGTGCAGGTTTGTAGGTGAATTGGCCTTGTAAATGTTAAAATTGTCCTTAGTGCGTGTAGGATAGTGTTAGTGTGCGGGGATCGCTGGTCGGTGCGGACCTGGTGGGCCGAAAGGGCCTGTTTCCGCGCTGTATCTCTAAACTAAACTAAACTAAAAAATGTTGCTGGAAGACAGTCAGCAAAGCGGCCAGGCCCTGGGTGGGTGAAAGAGTCATATGGGCTTCACGCGTGTAAAACGTAACCATGTGGAAGCTGCTGTGACGTGTAGGTTCTGGTGATGAAGATCCACAGTTGATGAACACTAGTTATGTGCAGTGTGGTCCCACGCTCCTTGCACCCCTCACCTCCTGTTCCTGCACATAAGTCCCAGAGTACTATTACTACAGCATCATCTACTATTACTGAAGTATCATTAAATCTTTGATCTTTCCTCAGGCTTGTTAGCACGCAACAAAAAAAGCTTTGCACTGTACCTCGGTACACGTGATAATAATAAACTACACTTTCAGTCTCTCTTCTCCTATTCCTGGAAATGGGCAAGCCCCAGAGTACGTCAGGAAGTGACGCGATACACACACCCCAGTCTGCACTGACGGTGCCGAAGCAAGAATGGTTGAAAACCTCAAATTCCGAGGAGTCAATATCGCCAACAACTTCTCCTGGACCGCCCATATTGAAGCAACGACCAATAGAGCACATCAACTCCTCTATTTCCTTAGAAGGATTAGGAAGTTCGGCATGTCCCCTACAACTCTCACCAACTTCTACAGAAGCACCAAAGAAAGCATTTTATCAGGATGCATCACAGCTTGGTTTGGGAACAGCTCCATCCAAGACCGCAAGAAATTGCAGTGATTGTGGACACAGCCCAGACCATCACACAAACCAATTTTCCTTCCATTGACTCCATCTACACCTCACGTTGCCTCGGCAAGGCCAGCAGCATAATCAAGGACCAGTCTCACCCTGGCCACTCCCTCTTCTCCCCTCTCCCATCAGGCAAAATGTATAGAAGTGTGAAAACGCACACCTCCAGATTCAGGAACAGTTTCTTCCCAGCTGTTATCAGGCAACTGAACCATCCTACCACAACCAGAGAGCAGTGCTGAACTACTATCTACCTCTTTGGTGACCCTCAGACTATCCTTGATTGGACTTTACTGGCATTACCTTGCACTAAACGTTATTCCCTTATCATGTATCTGTACACTGTGGACGGCTCGATTGTAATCATGTATTGCCTTTTGTGCTGGCTGGTTGCATGCAACAAAAGCTTTTCACTGTACCTCGGTACACGTGACAATAATCTAAACTGAACTAAACAATGCAATCTTGCGCGTTTCAGCCACTGTGACTGGAGGGACACCGACATTCAGAACAACAGCGATTCTCGCATCCAGAGGCCATGATGTCCACATCCGCACTGCCATTGAAAACCTCACCCTGCAGCTGCAATGTTTTGTGCACAGCTTGTGGCAGGAGCTTTACTCACGAAAGACTGCGATGGAAGATGCTTTTCTAGCCAAGTCCCCACCTCCCCTTCTGTGGAGGACCTTTGATTTTAGATTTAGAGATACAGCGCGGAAACAGGCCCTTCGGCCCACCGAGTCCACGCCGCCCAGCCATCCCCGCACAGTAACACTATCCTACACACACTGGGGACAATTTTTACATTTACCAAGCCAATTAACCTACATACCTGTACGTCTTTGGAGTGTGGGAGGAAACCGAAGATCTCGGAGAAAACCCACGCAGGTCACGGGGAGAACGTACAAACTCCGTATAGACGGCGCCCGTAGTCAGGATCGAACCTGAGCATTCGCTGTAAGGCAGCAACTCTACCGCTGCGCCACCGTGCCACCCTTTGCCTCTCTCATCCGGCAACGGGTACAGAAGTGTGAGAACGCACACCTCCAGATTCAAGGGCAGTTTCTTCCCAGCCGTTATCAGGCAACTGAACTAGGGAGCGGTCCTGACCTCCCGTCTACCTCATTGGAGACCCTCGGACTACCTGAAATCGGACATTACTGTAGTTTAATTTGCACCAAATGTCATTCCCTTTATCCTGTATCTCTTACACTGTGATTGTAATCACGCACTATCTGCTGACTGGATAGCGTGCAACAAAAAAGCTTTTCACTGTACCTCGGTACACGTGGCAATAATAACAATAAACTAAGCTAAAAAATAAACTAAGGTGACCATGTCGGCCAAGATTTGCAAGACACCCAATAAACTCACAGACGGTAATTTATTAAAATGAAATTTATTCTTAATATTTGTTCATTTTTGTGTAGGTTAGAAAAGTGCAGACGTCTACTCACAATGATACCTTTCAGCCGTTATAATTTATTAATAATGAGTCACAGAACAAGCCATAGAAACTTTAGTGTTAAAACAATGTACCAATAAATTTAATTTAAAAAAAATTCCACATTTCAAATGTAAACGGTATGTTTCAACGTTAGGTGACAGTGTGGGCCGTCTCGCCAGTCCCTTTACCTGCTCTCCCACTTCTTTTCCTTGTGTGTAGGCAGTCTCGTTACAGACGGGGACATTTCCATGCACACAACCTACCTACAGCTGGGAGTGGAGCAGGTGAAGGGAGGGGATTGCCGCCCATTGGAAGGCAGGCGGCTTCTCTCCTTGAAGTTAGCCAGTGCTGCTGTAAATCAACATGTGTGGTTTCACTCGGGCCAAGAGGGGAGTAAATGCGCAAAGCAGCTTGCAGCAATGAGAGAGTCACACACTCAGCATCCCCACACTGTGGTAACAGATGGACAATCGGGTACAAACTCCAACCTGGGTTTCAGTCACCTTGGACAGTGTGTTTGCTAAAGGTTATCAATACAGGACATTTACTGCAGACAGCGCCGATCGATAGTGCATGGTTACAGCTTATTCTCACCATTTAGAAGGAAAGGTGGTCTTCACAGATATTGTGCTGGAGTCAACAATATAAACAACACTGCACTTTGGCATCGGTGTACCCTGAACTGTTACAACACGGAGACAGAGTGGAGACCAGGAGCGAGTCTGTTCTCGGGAGCTGTGACACACTCATTATCGCACCTTGCACTGGGAACCTTGCAGAGGATGGGGTTTCCTGAGGTTTAAATAAGATCTTTGACATTTTGGAGGGAAACGCCAAATTTCGCGGCCTGTCGAAGGGCCGGGCATTCCCTGGGGTTTGGTTTAGTCGCAGTTTGAACATCTGACCGAATATTATTCCACACAGGTCACTCTTGCTGTGGAGTCCCAAGCACCCTTGCTGAGGGGAGGTCAGGTTTACATCACCTTCCACTGCATCACACTCATGTCCTTCCCACCTGTGGACACCAGCTGCCTGTCGTTGTGCAGGAAGCTCACGCTGGTCACGTGGCTGCTGTGTCCAACATACATGTGGCCTGGAGCCTGCAAGGAAAACAACGTTAGAGTAGAGTCACAGAGTGATACAGTGTGGAAACATAGAGTCACAGAGTGATACAGTGTGGAAACAGGCCCTTCATAGAGTCACAGTGATACAGTGTGGAAACAGGCCCTTCATAGAGTCACAGTGATACAGTGTGGAAACAGGCCCTTCGGCCCAACTTGCCCACACCGACCAACAATGTCCTAGCTACCCTAGTCCCACTTGGTCCATAACCCTCCGAACCTGCCCTATCCATGTACCTGTCCAACTGTTTCTTAAATGATGGGATAGTCTCAGCCTCAACTACCTCTTCTGGCAGCTTGTTCCATACACCCACCACCCTTTGTGTGAAAAAGTTACCCCTCAGATTCCTATTAAATCTTTTCCCCTTCACCTTGAACCTGTGTCCTCTGGTCCTCGATTCCCCTACTCTGGGTAAAAGACTGTGCAGTTTTAAATGATCTCCCCTTTATTCTTAGAATGTGGCCCCTGGTTCTGGACTCCCCCAACATTGGGAACATTTTTCCTGCATCTAGCTTGTCCAGTCCTTTTATAATTGTGTATGTCTCTATAAGATCCCCTCTCATCCTTCTAAATTCCAGTGAATACAAGAATATCCCTCCATTCCCTGCATATCCACGTGCTTCCACCACCGCCCCCAGCAGTGTGTTCCAGGAACTCACCTGCCTGTGTAAAAAACCTGACGTGCACACCTCCACTACACACCTCCACTACACACTTCCCTTACACACCTCCAGTACACACCCTTACACACCTCCAGTACACACCTCCAGTACACACCTCCAGTACACACCCTTACACACCTCCAGTACACACCTCCATTACACACCTCCATTACACACCTCCACTACACACCTCCACTACACACCTCCAGTACACACCACCACTACACACCTCCAGTACACACCTCCATTACACACCTCCATTACACACCAGTACACTTCATTACACACCAGTCCACACCTCCACTACACACCTCCAGTACACACTTCCCTTACACACCCTTATACACCTCCAGTACACACCTCCAGTACACACCCTTACACACCTCCACTACACACCTCCAGTACACATCTCCATTACACACCTCCATTACACACCTCCAGTACACACCTCCAGTACACACCTCCATTACACACCTCCATTACACACCAGTACACAACTCCATTACACACCACTACACACCAGTCCACACCTCCACTACACACCTCCAGTACACACTTCCCTTACACACCTCCAGTACACACCTCCATTACACACCACTACACACCTCCATTACACACCTCCACTACACTTTGCCCATTCTGTAACTACTCTTCCTGCTTCTACCTCGATCTTTTTCTGGCCACTGACAACCTGCGTGAGTGTCACGGGCCAAGACTCAAACAACAGTGGCAAAGGGCGGCACGGTGGCGCAGCGGTAGAGTTGCCGCCTTACAGCGAATGCAGCGCCGGAGACCCAGGTTCTATCCCGACTACGGGTGCCGTCTGTACGGAGTTTGTACGCTCCCCCCATAACCTACGTGGGTTTTCGCCGAGATCTTTGGTTTCCTCCCACACTCCAAAGACGTGCAGGTTTGTAGGTTAATTGGTTTGGTATAAATGTAAATTGTCCCTAGTGGGTGTGGGATAGTGTTAGTGTGCGGGGATCGCTGGTCAGCGAGGACCCGATGGGCCGAAGGGCCTGTTTCCGCACTGTGTCTCTAAACAAAGGTTTTATCGAGGGTGGGGAAGGACTTAGACAATAGGAGCAGGAGGAGGCCATTCGGCCCCTCGAGCCAGCACCACCATTCAATGTGATCATGGCTGATCATCCACAATCAGTACCCCGTTCCTGCCTTTTCCCCATACCCCCTGACTCCGCTATCCTTAAGAGCTCTATCTAGCTCTCTCTTGAATGCATTCAGAGAATTGGCCTCCACTGCCTTCTGAGGCAGAGACGATGGAGTGTGTGTTAGTATCTAAACAAGGGACAAACCCGTCATTTGAATAGGGACAAACTTGTCATACCCTGGCCTGTGAACAGGGACAGGCAAACAGATGCACTTTGCCAAAGTCATCGCCTGTTGATAGAAGTTTCTTGTCGTTTGATCTGCACACGGCATTAATGTCTGTTCCGTCCGAGCCCTCTGGCCAAACTCCTGAAACACAACACATGCATTTACTCAGCGGAAGAAAATCACTGCAAGTTACACCATGCAAAGGTCCAACTTCATCTACGGTATTTTAGTTTATTATTCATACCTGTACTGAGGCACAATGAAAAGCTATCGTTTGTATGCTACCCAGTCAAAGAAAGGACTACGCACAATTACAACAAGTCGTCTACAGTGTACAGATAAAGGGTACAACAAGGGTACACTGGGCAGTCACGGTGGCGCAGCGGTAGAGTTGCTGCCTCACAGCGCCGGAGACCCGGGTTCCATCCCGACTACGGGTGCTGTCTGTACGGAGTTTGTACCTTCTCCCCGTGACCTGCGTAGGTTTACTTCGAGATCTTCTGCCTCCTCCCACACTCCAAACACGTGCAGGTTTGTAGGTTAATTGGCTTTGGTGAAATTGTAAATTGTCCCTAGTGTGTGTAGGATAGTGTTAATGTGCGGGGATCGCTGGTCGGCGCGGACCCAGTGGGCCGAAGGGCCTGTTTCCGTGCTGTATCTCTAAACAAGTTTATTATTCTTACCTATACTGAGGCACAGTGAAAAGCATTTTTGTTGCATGCTATCCAATCAAAGAAAATACTATACAAGATTGCAATCAAGTATTATATTACTACACTGTACAGATAAAGCGTAGAACATTTGGTGCAAGATATAACATTGAAGTCTGATAAAGTCTGATCAAAGATAGTTCAAAGGTCTCCAATGAGGAAGATGGGAGGTCAGGACCACTTTCTAGTTGGTGAGAGGATGGTTCAGTTGCCTGATAACAGCTGGGAAGAAAGACTGGTCCATGATTGTGCTGCTGGCCTTGCTGAGGCAGCGTGAAGTGTAGCTGGAGTGAATGGAAGGGAGGTTGGTTAGTGTGATGGTCTGGGCTGTGTCCACGACTATTGATGAGTGATACTGTGAGCTGGAAAGACACATGTATCGGTGGGTTGGGTTCCAAATGGTGGATTTTCTTGCTCCATACACAGTCTGGTGAGGACCCTATCACGGTGGCGCAGCGGTAGAGTTGCTGCCTTACAGCGAATGCAGCGCCGGAGACCCGGGTTCCATTCCAACTACGGGTGCTGTCTGTACGGAGTTTGTACGTTCTCCCCGTGACCTGCGTGGGTTTTCTCCGAGATCTTCGGTTTCCTCCCACACTCCAAAGACGTGCAGATTTGTAGGTTAATTGGCTTGGTAAATGTAAAAATGGTCCCTAGTGGGTGTAGGATAGTGTTAATGTGCGGGGATCGCTGGGCGGCGCGGACCCGGTGGGCCGAAGGGCCTGTTTCCGCGCTGTATCTCTAAACCGCATCTCAGATGGTGCATGGTTCCCCGACCTTCACACCACACCTCAGAGACTGGCACCAGGGCACAACCAACCCTCACCCGCTGAGTTACTCCAGCACTTTGTGTTTATCTGCTATAAACCAGCATCTGCAGTACTTTGTTTCCACAGCCAAACCTGTGCTGTGATCTGCACCAGCCATGTTGGGTTTATGGTGGTCATTTTAAATGGAGTGAGTAACTACGTGATAAAAGGTACAGTTGGTGAAAGGCAATGATATTCCAGAGAAGGACTAGAAAGAAATTCAGAATCAAAGCAGTGAAGCGCTAACCAATAAAACATTCATAAGACAAAATGCAGCTTAAAAAAAAAACTGGATAAAGCCAAGATTTTATTTTTAGGTACTTTAGTCAGACGGTGGTGAATCTGTGGAATTCTTTGCCACAGAGTGCTGTGGAGGCCAAGTCAACGGATATTTTTAAGGCAGAGATAGATAGATTCTTGATTAGTACGGCTGTTAGGGGTTATGGGGAGAAGGCAGGAGAATGGGGTTAGGAGGGAGAGATAGATCAGCCATGATTGAATGGTGAAGTAGACGTGATGGGCCAAATGGCCTAATTCTGCTCCTATCACTTATGAACTTTTATAAATTCAAAAGCAGAGTTGATTTTAAAGATCACAGTTTAATTAACCGGGTCAGGCAGCATCCCCGCAGAACTCAGACAGGTGACGTTTATGGTCAGGACCCTTCTTCAAACTGAAACGTCACCTATCCACATTCTCCAGAGATGCTGCCTGACCCGCTGAGTTACTCCAGCACTCTGTGAAACGTCATCTATTCACAACTCTCTGGGCTAAAATGTTTTTTCTCATCTCAGTTTTAAATGGCCTCCCCTTTATTCTTAGACTGTGTCCCCTGGCTCTGGACTCCCCCAACATTGGGAACATTTTTTCCTGCATCTAGCTTGTCCAGTCCTTTCATAATCTGATACGTTTCTATTAGATCCCCTCTCATCCTTCTAAACTCCAGTGAGTACAAGCCCAGTCCTTTCAATCTTTCCTCATATCTCAGTCCCGCCATCCCGGGGATTAACCTGGTGAACCACTGCCTCAATAGCAAGGATGTCCTTCCTCAAATTAGGAGACCAAAACTGCACACAGTACTCCAGATGTGGTCTCACCAGGGCCCTGGACAACTGCAGAAAGACCTCTTTACTCCTG
Organism: Rhinoraja longicauda; assembly: GCF_053455715.1. NCBI lineage: Eukaryota > Metazoa > Chordata > Chondrichthyes > Rajiformes > Arhynchobatidae > Rhinoraja > Rhinoraja longicauda. The sequence continues at coordinate 1,634,770 of NC_135962.1, read as the reverse complement.
CACTGAAATTAGAAAATGTAAATATAGTACACTGTAAACAATATAATAAACGAGAAAATAAAAGTTCAGTGTGTGTATATATACACATCCTCACACATACACACATATACACTGATGACCCAAAACATTATGTCCGCTGACAGGCAAAGTGAATAACATTGATTATCTTGTTACAATGCCACCTGTCAAGGGATGGGATATATTAGGCAGTAAATGAACAGTCAGTTCTTGAAGTTGATGTGTTGGATGCAGGAGAAATGGGCAGGAGTAAAGACCTGAGCGACTTTGACAAGGGCCAAATTGTTATGGCCAGACGACTGGGTCAGAGCATCTCTGAAACGGCAAGGCTTGTGGGGTGCTCCCGGTCAGCAGTGGTGAGTACCTACCGACAGTGGTCCGAGGAGGGACAAACCACAAACCGGCGACAGACAGGGTGTTGGGCGCCCAAGGCTCATCTATGCGCGAGGGCAACGAAGGCTATCCCGTCTGGTCCGAACTGACAGAAGGTCGACTGGCACAATTTTAATGGTGGTCACGGGAGGAATGTGTCACAATACACAGTGCATCGCACCCTGCTGCGTATGGGGCTGCACACGGAGGACCAACAGCATATTAGGCAGGTGGGCATAATGTTTTGGCTCATCAGGTCATAATGTTTTGGCTGATCGGTGTATATGTATGTACAGGTTGTCTAAACGTGGCGATGAAGTTGGGCAGGGTGGTGAAGAAGGCTTTGCCATGCTTGCACTCATTGGGATGGGGACTGAGTATAAAAGTAGGCACCACGTGGTACAGCTGTACAAGCTGTTGGTCAGACCACACACGGACCACTTTGTGTAATTCTGGTCACACACACACACACACACACACACACACACACACACACACACACGTGGGAGGGAAGTCATTGAGATGGAAACAGTGCAGACGAGATTGACCAGGATGTCCCCTGGGCGTGCGGGCTTGAGTTACAGGGAGAGGTTGGACAGGCTGGGACTATCTTGTTTGGGGCCTAGCAGGCTGCAGGGTGACCTTACTGAGGTGCACAAGGTCACGAGGGGCACGGATAACATGAGCACTCAATTCCACAGCAGCCGGGACGTGGGTTGAATAGGAGTTTTTCCATGATTTTGTCCTGTTTTGTCCAGATTACTAATCTGGTAATGAACTACTGCACCACCACCATTACACACCCTGACCCCACCATTACACACCCTGACCCCACCATTACACACCCTGACCCCACCATTACACACCCTGACCCCACCATTACACACCCTGACCCCACCATTACACACCCTGACCCCACCATTACACACCCTGACCCCACCATTACACACCCTGACCCCACCATTACACACCCTGACCCCACCATTACACACCCTGACCCCACCATTACACACCCTGACCCCACCATTACACACCCTGACCCCACCATTACACACCCCACCATTACACACCCTGACCCCACCATTACACACCCCACCATTACACACCCTGACCCCACCATTACACACCCCACCATTACACACCCTGACCCCACCATTACACACCCCACCATTACACACCCTGATCCTACCATTACACACCCCACCATTACACATCCCACCATTACACCCCCACCATTACAACCCACCATTACACACCCTGCCCCCTCCATTACACCCCCACCATTACACCCCACCATTACATCCCACCGTTACACACCCTCCCCCCACCATTACACCCCACACCCCACCATTACATCCCACCATTACACACCCTTCCCCCTCCATTACACCCCACACCCCACCATTACACCCCCCTCCATTACACCCCACATCCCACCATTACACACCCCACCATTACACCCCCCACCATTACACACCCCAGCACGGGGGCGTGTACCCCCTTTGCTCTGGGATGGGGGAGGGGGGATGCGGGTCACGTACCAAACACATGGAAGCCCAGAGTGCAGGTGTAGGAGGCCCACTGCACATCTCTGACATTCTCCACGCTCACCACTTGCTTGCAGGCTGAAGGTGTCCCTGAGGGGAGGAGAGAGAGAGAGAGAGAGGGGCAGGGAATCAGCACTCAGCAGAAGATGGACCTCACCACGGCATCTCCACGCCACAGACATCTTGTCATCATCTTTATCCACGAGGAATACATCGGGTAGATGCACAGAGTATTTTACTCAGAGTAGGGCAATCAAGAACCAGAGGACAGAGGTTTAAGGTGAAACATAGAAAATAGCAGGAGGAGGCCATTCGGTCCTTCGAGCCAGCACCGCCATTCATTGTGATCATGGCTGATCATCCACAATCAGTAACCCGTGCCTCCCTTCTCCCCATATCCCTTGATTCCACTAGCCCCGAGATTTTTTCTCATCTCAGTTTTAAATGGCCTCCCCTTTATTCTTAGACTGTGGCCCCTGGTTCTGGACTCCCCCAACATCGGGAACATTTTTCCTGCATCTTGCTTGTCCAGTTCTTCTATAATTTTATATGTTTCTATTAGATCCCCTCTCATCCTTCTAAACTCCAGTGAATACAAGTCTAGTCTTTCCAATCTTTCCTCATATGACAGTCCCGCCATCCCGGGGATTAACCTGGTGAACCTACGCTGCACTGCCTCAATAACAAGGACGTCCTTCCTCAAATTAGGAGACCAAGACTGCACACAATACTCCAGATGTTGGATCACCAGGGCCCTGTACAACTGCAGAAGGACCTCTTTGCTCCTATACTCAAATCCTCTCGTTATGAAGGCCAACGTGCCATTATCATTCTTCACTGCCTGCTGTACCTGCACGCTTACTTTCAGTGACTGGTGTACAAGGACACCCAGGTCTCGTTTTACTTCCCCCTTTCCTAATCTGAGAGGGGGATGATTTAATAGGAAGCTGAAGGGCAGCTTTTTCACACAGAGTGTGGTGGGTGTATGGAACAAGTTGCCAGGGCGCACGGTGGTGCAGCGGTAGAGTTGCTGCCTTACAGCGCCAGAGACCCGGGTTCCATCCTGACTACGGGTGTTGGCTGTACGGAGTTTGTACGTTCTCCCCGTGACCTGCGTGGGTTTTCTCCGAGAGCTTCGGTATCCTCCCACACTCCAAAGACGTACAGGTTTGTAGGTTAATTGGCTTTGGTCTAATTGTCCTGAGTGTGGAGGACTTTGTTAATGTGCGGGGATCGCTGGTCGGTGCGGACTCTGGGCCGAACGGCCTGTATCCGAGCTGTATCACTAAACTAAACTGAAGAGGTAGCTGAGGCAAGTTCTATAACAATATTTAAAAGACCATGGACAGGTACAAAGGCTGTACATGAATGACATCAAGCTGTCCACAATACATGGATTGTGGATACAGTGGATGATGGCCGATCTGCTTCTACGACCAGCACACAAAGACTTGCCACACTCCGACACCATCTTATGTCATAAGGTCATGAGTGACAGGAGCAGAATTAGGCCATTCGGCCCATCAAGCCTACTCTGCCATTCAATAATGGCTGATCTATCTCTCCCTCCTAACCCCATTCTCCTGCCTTCTCCCCATAACCCCTGACACCCGTACTAATCAAGAATCTATCTATCTCCGCCTTAAACATATCTACTGACTTGCCTCAACGGCCTTCAATGGAAAAGAATTCCACAGATTCACCACCCTCTGACTAAAGAAATTCCTCCTCATCTGCTTCCTCAAGGAATGTCTTTTAATTCTGAGGCTGTGCCCTCTGGTCCTAGACTCTCCCACTGGTGGAAACATCCTCTCCACATCCACTCTATCCAGGCCTTTCACTATTCGGTGTTTCAATGAGGTCCCCTCCTCATCCTTCTAACCTCCAGTGAGTACAGGCCCAGTGCCGACAATCGCTTTTCTCTCTGGATGTTTGTGTGTGTAATATTTGTGGATAGCATGCATTCCTGGTCGTTGTGATGTTTATAATATTTCAGGAACCAGCTGGAGCAGTCAGTATTGGTTATGTGATTTCTGAATGTACAGTTGTAAATTGAATGAAATTTTACTTTGTCTCACAAATGTAACACTCACAGTAGAGGATCTCATAGTCGCCAGAGTTGGAGATGAGATACTGAGAATCGAATGACCAGTCCAGGTGAGTGATGAAGCTGGAGTGGCCCTGGGGGGGGAACAGAGGACAGTTAGTAGTTTTAGTTGTGAGATACAACGCGGGAACAATCCCCTCGGCCCACCGAGCCCATGCCGACCAGCGATCACCCCGTACACTAGTCAAGTCAAGTCAAGTCAATTTTATTTGTATAGCACATTTAAAAACAACCCACGTTGACCAAAGTGCTGTACATCAGTTCAGGTACTAAGAAACGAACATACAATGGCACACAAACATAACAGCACATACATAAACAGTTCACAGCGCCCCCTCAGAGGGCCTCAAACGCTAGGGAGTAGAAATAGGTTTTGAGCCTGGACTTAAAGGAGTGGATGGAGGGGGCAGTTCTGATGGGGAGAGGGATGCTGTTCCACAGTCTAGGAGCTGCAACCGCGGTCACCCCTGAGCTTAAGCCTAGACCGCGGGATAGTGAGTAGCCCCAAGTCGGCCGACCTGAGGGACCTGGAGATGGACTTTGTATGCAAATAGGAGGAGCTTGAAGTTGATTCTGTACTGTACTGTACTGGGAGCCAGTGGAGAGAGGCCAGACTAGTTCTATCCTACGCACTAGGGACAATTTACAATCTTTAATTCACCTACAAACCCGCACGTCTTTGGAGTGTGGGAGGAAACCGGAGCACCCGGAGAGAACCCACACAGGTCACGGGGAGAACGTGCAAACTGCGTACAGACAGCACCCGTATTTCAGGATGGAAACCGGGTCTCCGGCGCTGTGAGGCAGCTACTTTACCACTGCTGGAGTACATTGTAAGACAGTTATATTTACATCTAACTGCCTCTGTGAAACAGATTCTACAATCACCTGCAAGGGAAGATTATGCATCGGTCCAAACAAATTGATACACCTTATCTTCAGAACAAAAGTTCCAGTCATTTATCACTGCCTTTTACGCTTTTCTCAGGGTCAGGCTGCGCAGAAATTTGGGGCGATTTTAATCTTTTAGCTGATGCCTGGTACATATTTCTGAAGGAACCCCAGTGTTGGAGTAACTCAGCGGGTCAGGCAGCATCTCTGGAGAACATGGATAGGTGACGTTTCACAGAGTGCTGGAGTAACTCAGCGGGTCAGGCAGCATCTCTGGAGAACATGGATAGGTGACGTTTCACAGAGTGCTGGAGTAACTCAGCGGGTCAGGCAGCATCTCTGGAGAACATGGATAGGTGACGTTTCACAGAGTGCTGGAGTAACTCAGCGGGTCAGGCAGCATCTCTGGAGAACATGGATAGGTGACGTTTCACAGAGTGCTGGAGTAACTCAGCGGGTCAGGCAGCATCTCTGGAGAACATGGATAGGTGACGTTTCACAGAGTGCTGGAGTAACTCAGCGGGGCAGGCAGCATCTCTGGAGAACATGGATAGGTGACGTTTCAGGTCGAGACCCTTCTTCAGACATCACCCATCCATGTTCTCCAGAGATGCTGCCCTGCCCGCTGAGTTACTCCGGCAACCTTGTGACCTTCTGTCTAAACCAGCATCTGCAGTTTCTTGTTTCTACATGTTTCTGAGTTTTGCAAGCATTCTTCTTATAGCAAATTGCAAAGATAAAAGAAGTCCAATAGTTGAGCAGATCTCCAAGATTAGATAAGCGGGCATGACGTGTATTTAGATTAAACATGACTTACTGAGCATTTCCCAACTCGGCTGTACTTCCGGCTGTTTTCACTCACTGTGTAGATGTAGATATAATTATCATGGGACCCTATAGCCAAGTAATTTCCTTCTAAGGAGTAAAGCAAACCACAAGGAAATAATAAACCACTGAGAATCAATTGAGTAAAGTTAGTGATTATTAAAAATACTGCATTCTTCTCAAAATGAGCAACTAAGTTATCATAGTGTAAGAAAATAACTGCAGATGCTGGTACAAATCGACGGTATTTATTCACAAAATGCTGGAGTAACTCAGCAGGTCAGGCAGCATCTCAGGAGAGAAGGGATGGGTGACGTTTCGGGTCGAGACCCTTCTTCAGACTGATGTCAGGTGGGCTGGACAAAGGAAGGATACAGGTGGAGACAGGAAGATAGAGGGAGATCTGGGAAGGGGGAGGGGAAGAGAGGGACAGAGGAACTATCTAAAGTTGGAGAAGTCAATGTTCATACCACTGGGCTGCAAGCTGCCCAAGCAAAATATGAGGTGCTGTTCCTCCAATTTCCGGTGGGCCTCACTATGGCACTGGAGGAGGCCCATGACAGAAAGGTCAGACTGGGAGTGGGAGGGGGAGTTGAAATGCTCAACCACCAGGAGATCAGGTTGGTTAACTAAGTTATCATGGTACAGGTAGACATTACAAGTTAAATTGTAAATGTGGATGATCAGCCATGATCACAATGAACCCTGTCCTGGGGAGGGGGGTCTTCCGGCCCTCACTGTCGGCTGTGGGAGACCCCCGTACCCGGGACAGGAAGGCTGAAGGTGGCCGGGCGAGGAGGGGGGACCACGGCCCACTGGACGATCTGGACAGAGGCACTGCTGCAACGGGCCTGTCTGGCCAACTACAGCACGGGGCACAGCGGTAGAGTTGCTGCCTTACAGCGACTGCAGCGCCGGAGACCCGGGTTCCATCCAAACTACGGGTGCTGTCTGTACGGAGTTTGTACGTTCTCCCCGTGACCTGTGTGGGTTTTCTCCTGGATTTTTGGTTTCCTCCCACACTCCAAAGACGTACAGGTTTGTAGGTTAATTGGCTCGGTAAATGTAAAAATTGTCCCTAGTGGGTGTAGGATAGTGTTAGTGTGCGGGGATCGCTGGTCGGCGCGGACTTGGTGGGCCGAAGGGCCTGTATCTCTAAACTAAACTAAACTAAACTAAACTACAACTGGGACCGGGAAAATGGCTCCAAAACCTGGCGACTCCTGCAGATGGACTCAGTGGGCTTTTCTATATGACAATAATGACAATAATCTTACTGTTGTGTATGCAAAACAATAACCTCACTGCCCCTTGGTACACGTGGCAATTAACGGACCATTGAACCGTGAGATTTGAGAGTTACAGTGTGGAAACAAGTCCGCACATGTCTGCACAAGTCCAACGGTCACCCCTACACTGGTTGTATCCAGCATGCCAGGGACAATTTCCCAGGAGCCAATTAAACTACAAGCCTGCACGTCTTTGGAGTGTTGGAGGACACGAGCACCCGGAGAAACCCACGCAGGTCACAGGGAGAACGTGTCAACAGGCAGGACCTGTGACCAGGATGGAACCCGGAACTCTGGCGCTGTGAGGCAGCAACTCTACCGCTGCACCACCGTGCCGGCATGTTTCAGGGTTGGTCTGGCAAAGCAGCGCCACACTATGGACAGAAGCAGTGAGAAGAGGGAGAGGGGAGGGGTAGGACGAGGGTACCTGGGGAGTAGCGCATGACAGAGAGCTGCTCGTTCCCGTCCGTGTGAACCGTCACCAGGTCCTTGGTCTCCGTGTCCAGAACCAGCCACCTGTGGATCAAGCAGACTGCTCAGTGATGGCCCACCCTCCCTGGACAAACATCCCCATCCCCAACCCCATCCCCATCCCCAACCCCATCCTCATCCCAGCCCCCATCCCCACCCCCATCCCCACCCCCAACCCCACCCCCATCCCCGCCCCAGCCCCAACCCAACCCCAACCTAGCCCCAGCCCCAACCCCAACCTAGCCCCAACCCCAGCCCCATCTCCAACCCCAACCTAGCCCCAGCCCCAACCCCAACCTAGCCCCAACCCCAGCCCCATCTCCAACCCCAACCTAGCCCCAGCCCCAGCCCCAACCTAGCCCCAACCCCAGCCCCATCTCCAACCCCAACCTAACCCCAACCTAGCCCCAGCCCCAACCCCAACCTAGCCCCAACCCCAACATCAGCCCCCAACCCAACCCCAGCCCCAACACCAGCCCCAGCCCTAACCCCAGCCGGGTGGGGAGGGAGACGGGTGGGGAGGGGGGGAAAGGGTGGGAATGGAGAGGGGGTGGGGAGAGAGGGAGAGAGGGGTGGGGCGAGGGAGAGGGGTGGGGAGGGAGAGAGGGGGGAAAGAGGGGTGGGGAGGGTGAGAGTGGGAGAGAGGGGTGGGGAGGGGGAGATGGGTGGGGACGGGGAGAGGGGTGGGTAGGGAGGGGTGGGGAGGGAGAGCGGGGTGGGTAGGGAGAGAGGGTTGGGGAGGGAGAGAGGGGTGGGGAGGGGGAGAGGGGTGGGGAGGGATGGGGACAGAAAGAGGACAAATCATGGCAGGTAAAGGGTAAGGCATGTGAGGGGGGGTATTCGATAGGCAGATGGATGGACAAAGGCCAGGGATGAAAGAATGGGTGTGAGATAAAAGGAATGAAGAGTTGTGAATTGTGAAGCCAGAGGAAGGAATGTAGGGGAGGGGGAGAGGGAGGGGAGAAATCGGCAAGTCTAGGTGGGGCACAGAGGACTGGGGTTTGAAAGGGGGGTGTTGGGGAGAAAGGGGAGAGAGATTGTTAGAGGTCACCTAAGATTGGGGAACTCAATGTTCACACCATTGGTTTGTAAGCTACCCACGTGGAATATGAGGTGCTGCTCCTCCATTTAAAATTTAAAATGAATTTAAAAGAGTGTTAGATAGAGCTCTATGGGCTAGTGGAATCAAGGGATATGGGGAGAAGGCAGGCACGGGTTACTGATTGTGGATGATCAGCCATGATCACAATGAATGGCGGTGCAGGCTCGAAGGGCCGAATGGCCTCCTCCTGCACCTATTTTCTATGTTTCTATGTTTCTATTTGTGTGTGGCCTCACTCTGGCAATGGAGGAGGCCCAGGCCAGGCAGGCCAGTGTGGGAATGGGAACGGGAGTTACAGTGGTTGGCAACTGGGAGATGGCTTGGGCCTTGGTCCCAGCTCTCATTTCAGTTGTGTCAGCAATGCCCTGGATCGCCACCAGGGTCCACTGTTGCTACACAGCTCCCCAGTTAAAGTACCAGCCTCCAACGCTCATCGCATCCAACACAAATGATACAATGAGAGGAAGAGATGGGGACAAGCTGAGTCTTTCACCCAGAGATGGGGAATCCAGAACCAGGGGGAATCCAGAACCAGGGGGAATCCAGAACCAGGGGGAATCCAGAACCAGGGGGAATCCAGAACCAGGGGAATCCAGAACCAGGGGGAATCCAGAACCAGGGGGAATCCAGAACCAGGGGAATCCAGAACCAGAACCAGAATCCAGAACCAGGGGGAATCCAGAACCAGGGGGAATCCAGAACCAGGGTAACTTTTTCACACAGAGGGTGGTGGGTGTATGGAACAAGCTGCCAGAGGAGGTAGTTGAGGCTGGGACTATCGCAATGTTTAAGAAACGGTTGGACAGGTACATGGATAGGACAGGTTTGGAGGGATATTGACCAAACAAAGGCAAGTGGGACTAGTGTAGCTGGGACATTGTTGGTCAGTGTGGGCAAGTCGGGGCGAAGGACCTGTTTCCACACTGTATCACTCTGTGACTCTATGAAGGGCCTGTTTCCACACTGTATCACTCTGTGACTCTATATTTGCCATCATACACCTCGATAAGCTCACCCCTCACCCACCTGCGCTCCAAGGTGCAGAGTCCCGGTCTGCTTAACCTCTCCCTGTAGCTCAGACCCCCGAGTCCTGGCAACGTCCTCGTAAATCTCTTCTGGGCCCTTTCCAGCTTGAACAATTGGACTTAGACAATGGGGACGGGGGAAGCTGGGAGCCCGGCCACCCACAAGAGAAGTGCCTACCTGAAAACATGGGATGACTTGATGGAGGAGTGAAACCTAGTGAGAATGGTGCCAGCAGTCCATTGCAATGCATCCACCATCACTCCAGCACCCCCCAGACAACCATGACATCCATCCCACAACTCCTGGCTCCCCACTTTACAGCCTGTGATGCCTGCTCCTCTTCAGCTATGGGGCTCCAGAGCAACTTTCCATTGACAAAGCCATGAAACATTGTGTGTGGGAAGTAACTGCAGATGCTGGTTTATGCCGAAGACAGACACAGAGTGCTGGAGTAACTCAGCGGGTCAGGCAGCATCTGTGGAGAACATGGATAGGTGACGTTTCACAAAGTGCTGGAGTAACTCAGCGGGTCAGGCAGCATCTGCAGTTCCTTCCTACACATCCTCCCATCTACCTCACTGGGGACCCCCAGACTATCTTTAATCGGACTTTACCTTGCACTAAACATTATTCCCTTTACCCTGTACCTGTACACTGTGGACAGCTTGTTTGTAACCGTGTGTAGTCTTGCCGCTGACTGGATGGCACGCACCATAAAGCTTTTCACTGTACCTCGACACAAGGTACACATGACAATAATAATAGAGTCATAGAGTGATACAGTGTGGAAACAGGCCCTTCGGCCCAACTTGCCCACACCGGCCAACATGTCCCAGCTACACTAGTCCCACCTGCCTGCACTTGGTCCATATCCCTCCAAACCTGTCCTATCCATGTACCTGTCCAACTGTTTCTTAAACGATGGGATAGTCCCAGCCTCAACTATCTCCTCTGGCAGCTTGTTCCATGCACCCACCACCCTCTGTGTGAAAAAGTTACCCCTCGGATTCCTATTAAATCTATTCCCCTTCACCTTGGACCTATGTTCTCTGGTCCTCGGTTCCCCTACTCTGGGCAAGAGACTCTGTGCATCTACCCGATCTATTCCTCTCATGATTTTGTATAAACTCTATAAACTAAACTAAACAATCTGTTGCAGACTTAATTTTACAGTTTTTCTTTTGGTGTGAACATATCAATAAAGAGACACTGAAAGAAAACGATTGGCAATGCTGAAATAGACACAAAGTGCTGGAGTAATTCAGTGGCTCAGGCAACCCGGCACTCTGTGTCTCTATATGTTTGTAAACCAGCACCTGCAGTTCCTTGCAGTGCTCAGTCCGACAGAGAGGATAATGGTGGCGCAGCGGTAGAGTTGCTGCCTTACAGCGAATACAGGTTCGATCCTGACTACGGGCGCCGTCTGTACGGAGTTTGTACGTTCTCCCCGTGAGTTTTCTCCGAGATCTTCAGTTTCCTCCCACACTCCAAATACGTACAGGTTTGTAGGTTAATTGACTGGGTAATATGTAAAAATTGTCCCTAGTGTGTGTAGGATAGTGTTAATGTGCGGGGATCGCTGGGCGGCGCGGACTCGGTGGGCCGAAGGGCCTGTTTCCGCGCTGTATCTCTAAATCTAAAAAAATCTAAAAAGATAGACTCTAAAATCTGGAGTAACTCAGGGGGACAGGCAGCATCCTGGACTGGAGAGGAAGGATGGGTGACGTTTGGGGTCGCGACACTTCCTTCTTCATAGGATAGTCACTCGTTCACTTTTACCTTCCAGTTTGGGTTCCGATGGCAACAACAGATCCTGATGGATGAAAGCCGGCCGATTGTGCAGGGTCCTGCAGGTTGGAGATAACAACTTCACAAACACACACAATCTTTCATTCAATCCCACATTGCCTTCGGCTTGGAACTCCCACCTCTGTTTAAAACATATACAGTAATTATGTAGGTGGAGTATTTTATGTTGAACAAACATTTCCTTACAATTACAGTCTTCTGATAATTAAACTGTGCAACAGCCATAACTTAACTCACTGCTGTGTTAAGACCAGCTGAATCTCTATCATTAATAATTCTCCAAATATAATTTGCACAGATTTTTTTGTCACTCTAGATAGACACAAAATGCTGGAGTTAGAAGGATGAGAGGGGATCTTATCGAAACGTATAAGATTATTAAGGGGTTGGACACATTAGAGGCAGGAAACATGTTCCCAATGTTGGGGGAGTCCAGAACAAGGGGCCACAGTTTAAGAATAAGGGGTAGGCCATTTAGAACTGAGATGAGGAAAAACCTTTTCAGTCAGAGAGTTGTGAATCTGTGGAATTCTCTGCCTCAGATGGCAGTGGAGGCCAATTCTCTGAATGCATTCAAGAGAGAGCTGGATAGAGCTCTTAAGGATAGCGGAGTCAGGGGGTATGGGGAGAAGGCAGGAACGGGGTACTGAGAATGATCAGCCATGATCACATTGAATGGCGGTGCTGGCTCAAAGGGCCGAATGGCCTCCTCCTGCACCTATTTTCTATTGTCTATTGGGACAGGCAGCATCTCTGGTCAGAAGGCATGGGCGATGTTTTAGGTTGAGACCCTTCTTCAGACTTAATAAGATTCATTAAACTTCCTCCATTTCTGAACAAATATTAATATTGTTTTCTCTCCTTCCACACAGGGCCTTCCAACAGAAATGTGAGTTTTGATTTTGTTTTAAGAATTTCATAGCTCCGTTTCAGGGCATTCAACAAGGTTCCGCATGGTAGGCTGCTCGGGAAGGTTAGATCACATGGGATCCAAGGAGAGCTGAATGGATAGTAAATTGGCTCCATGGAAGGAAGCAGAGGGTGATGGTGGAAGGTTGCTTCTCAGACTGGAGGCATGTAATATGGGCAGGACCTACACAGTAAATGGCCGGCCTCTGGGTAGTGATGTAGAGCAGAGGGATCTAGGAGTACAGGTGCATGGTTCCTTGAAGGTCGAGTCACAGGTAGATAAGGTGGTCAAGAAGGCTTTTGGCACATTGGCCTTCATCAGTCAGAGTATTGTATAGATGTTGGGAGGTCATGTTGCAGTTGTATAAGACGTTGGTGAGACTGCATTTAAAGTATTGTGTTCAGTTCTGGGCACCATGTTAAAGGAAAGATATTGTCAAGCTTGAAAGGGTTCAGAGAAGATTTACGAGGATGTTGCCAGGACTAGAGGGTGTGAGCTATAGGGAGAGGTTTAGTAGGCTGTGTCTATTCCATGGAGCGCAGGAGGATGAGGGCTGATCTTATAGAGGTGTACAAAATCATGAGAGGAATAGATCAGGTAGATGCACAGAGTCTCTTGCCCAGAATAGGGGAATCGAGGACCAGAGGATATCGGTTTAAGGTAAAGGGGAAAAGATTTAATAGGATTCCGAGGGGTAACTATTTCACACAAAGGGTGGTGGGTGTATGGAACAAGCTGCCAGAGGAGGTACTGTAGTTGAGACATTTAAGAAACAGTTAGACAGGTACATGGATCAGAGAGATTTGAAGAGATATGTGCCAAATGCAGGCAAGTGGGACTAGTGTAGCTGGGACATGTTGGCCGGTGTGGGCAAGTTGGGCCGATGGGCCTGTTTCCACACTGTATCACTCTATGACAACAATCACCTGTACACTAGTTCTATCCAACAAACTAGGGGCAATTCACAGAACCCAACTAACTACAAACCTGTACATCTTTGGAGTGTGGGAGGAAGCCGGAGCACCCGGAGAAAACCAGGTCACGGGGAGAACGTACAAACTCCGTACAGACAGCACCCGTAGGCAGGATCGAACCCGTGTATCTGACACGTTTAAACCTTAAGAAATCAAACAACTACTTTCCAAATAATCTCCTGCTTTACCACTCTTTCCAGTCCAAACAGAGTCCTGAACTCAATGAACTGAAATAATGAACTTAGCGGGGCTTGGGTCGGCCCGCTGCGGACCTATCACCGTCCGGCGCGGCCTGGAACGTGGCAATTTCAACAGCCTGACCGCGGGAGAAGACAGCAGGGGAAGAAAAAAGACATTCTGGCCTTCCATCACAGTGAGGAGGTGACTGGAGGAGACTCACTGTGATGGATGTTTCTTTTTGTTTGGTGTTGGTTTGTGATTGTGTGTGTTATTGCTTATTTTTATTGCTCTTATTGTTGGACTGCGGGTACTCTTTCATTTCACTGCACATTTATGTATATGTGACAAATAAACTTGACTATTGACTGCTATTGATTAAACTAAAGTAGATTATCTGAGACAGCAGTACTGTGGAGAGAAGGTGTGGCCGGTTTGTACCTCGATAACCTTGCTCCATATGGGTTGGTGACCAACAGCGTCCCACAGAGTCACATGTTTGTCATATCCACAGGTCAGGAACAGCTCCTGGTTTGGGTGGGTGGTCAGACCCCACAGTTCATCCGTGTGACCCTGCGCACATTGGTGAAGGAACAAGAGGTCAGAACCACAGCGGTCCAGCAAGAAAACACAGACGTCACATAAGGAACAAACAAACATGGATCAATATAAAGTGCTTCACACGTGTAAGAAGGAACTGCAGGTGCTGGTTTACATTGAAGGTGGGCACAAAACGCTGGAGTAACTCAGCGGGACAGGCAGCATCTCTGGAGAGAAGGAATGGGTGACGTTTCGGGTTGAGACCCTTTTTCAGACTGAAGAACGGTCTCGACCCGAAACGTCACCCATTCCTTCTCTCCAGAGACGCTGCCTGACCCGCTGAGTTACTTCAGCATTTGGTGTCTACCTAAAGTGCTTCATATACTGGGACATGCATAAGAACACAGGAAACATGAGTGAGACCAAGCATCCTCCCTCACCTCCATCTGGGGACCCCGGCTGTCTTTCCAGGTGACAGAGGTTCACGTAGACCTCCTCTAAACTCATCTACTGCACCCACTCTTCCCGATGGGGCCTCCAGTACATCGGCGAGACCAAGCGTAGATCCAGCCACCGTTTCACTGAACACTTGCACTCGGTCTGCCAAGGCCTGCTGGATCTCCCGGTTGCTAAACATTGTAACACCCCCTCTCATTCCCAAGCTGACCTTTCTGTCCTGGGCCTCCTCCATTGTAAGAGTGAGGCCCAGCGCAAATTGGAGGAACAGCACCTCGTATTCCACTTGGGCAGCTTACACCCCAATGGAAGATTTGCTCTCCAAATTTGAGGAAGGATATTCTTGCTATTGAGGGCGTGCAGCGTAGGTTTACTAGGTTAATTCCCGGAATGGTGGGACTGTCATATGTTGAAAGACTGGAGCGACTAGGCTTGTATACACTGGAATTTAGAAGGATTAGAGGGGATCTTATCGAAACATATAAGATTATTAAGGGGTTGGACACGTTAGAGGCAGGAAACATGTTCCCAATGTTTGGGGAGTCCAGAACAAGGGGCCACAGTTTAAGAATAAGGGGTCGGCCATTTAGAACGGAGATGAGGAAAAAAAAATTCAGTCAGAGAGTTCTGAATCTGTGGAATTCACTGCCTCAGAAGGCAGTGGAGGCCAATTCTCTGAATGCATTCAAGAGAGAGTTAGATGGAGCTCTTAAGGATAGCGGAGTCAGGGGGTATGGGGAGAAGGCAGGAACGGGGTACTGATTGAGAATGATCAGCCATGATCACATTGAATGGCGGTGCTCGCTCGAAGGGCTGAATGGCCTCCTCCTGCACCTATTGTCTATTGTCTAGGATAGACACAAAAAGCTGGAGCAACTCAGCGGGTCAGACAGGAATAGGTGACGTTTCGGGTCGAGACCCTTCAGCCTCAGGCTGATTTTTCAAATATATATTTTGTCTCTGTAGAAAAAAAAAATTCAAGCTGGGAATTGAGTATTATAATAATTACATTGCCTCTGGCTAAGAAATTAATATTTTCTTTTGTTACGAAGAGCAGCGATAGAGTTGCCGCCTTACAGCGCCAGAGACCCAGGTAAGGTTCACCAGGTTAATCCACGGGATGGCGGGACTGTCATATGAGGAAAGATGGGAAAGACTGGGCTTATATTCACTGGAGTTTAGAAGGGTGAGAGGGGATCTTATAGAGACATATACAATTATAAAAGGACTGGACAAGCTAGATGCAGCAAAAATGTTCCCAATGTTGGGGGAGTCCAGAACCAGGGGCCACAGTCTAAGAATAAAGGGGAGGCCATTTAAAACTGAGGTGAGAAGAAACTTTTTCACCCAGAGAGTTGTGAATTTGTGGGATTCTCTGCACAGAGGGCAGTGGAGGCCAATTCACTGGATAATAATAATAATAATGTATTTTATTTATATAGCGCTTTTCATATACTCAAAGACGCTTTACAGAGATTTAGAGAACATAGGGAAATGAATAAATAGATAAATAAGTAAATAAATAAACGAACAGAGAAAGGAGACAGATGGTGAGGTGACCTTCAGTGAATTTAAAATAGAGTTAGATAGAGCTCTAGGGGCTAGTGGAATCAAGGGGTATGGGGAGAAGGCAGGCACGGGTTACTGATGGTGGATGATCAGCCATGATCACAATGAATGGTGGTGCTGGCTCGAAGGGCCAAATGGCCTCCTCCTGCACCTATTTTCTAGGTTTCCATGTTTCGATGTCACAAATCCTTTTTCTCCAGAGATGCCGCCTGACCCGCTGAGTTACTCCGGCACTTTGTCTCTCTTTCTTTGGTGTAAACCAGCATCTGCAGTTCCTTCCTACACATAATTTGAGGGCGTTTGCCCGTACCTGGGTAATTGGGTGAAAGTCTCCAGATAAAGTGCATTGTAGGATGAAGTTCCTTGTTGTGCCGACCAGTAACACTTCGCCCCTTCCTTCAGCTACTGTCCTTACTGGGCCAAACTGCTCAGGGACCTGGATTATACCAACAAGAAGATAACAAGCAGTTCAACACAGGCAGTGGTATTCCCTGGCAGAAGCATGAAATCACATACACTCTTCACTGATTAAAAGATACAGCGCGGAAACAGGCCCTTCGGCCCACCGAGTCCGCGCCGACCAGCGATCCCCGCACACTAACACTATCCTACACCCACTAGGGACAATTTACATTTATACCGAGCCAATTAACCGACAAATCTGTACGTCTTTGGAGTGTGGGAGGAAACCGAAGATCCCGGAGAAAACCCACGCAGGTCACGGGGAGAACGTACAAACTCCGTACAGACAGCACCCGTAGTCGGGATGGAACCCGGGTCTCCGGCGTTGTAAGGCAGCAACTCTACCGCTGTGCCACCGTGACACATGTGTTCTAATGAAATCATATGTACTGAGTGTGGAAAAAGCTGTCTTATGTCATCACATCTTTCTCACTGTAATGGCAGTCTCTATACCATCTCAAAGTCCCACTTCGATAGCCATTACTGCTCGGGGATGATCAGTTCTATGGTACAACATTTAATATTGGTTTTCTTGATTAAATTATCTGTACAATTCTAAAGAGTCTATTAATACAAGTTTGCAGTTGCCGCTGGGAATATATTCAATGATTTAATGGTGGACTACAGTGGGACAGTCTAGGACCAGAGAACACAGCCTCAGACGTACTGTGCCTTTAGAATGGAGATGAGGAGGAATTTCTTTAGCCAGAGGATGGTGAAACTGTGGAATTCATTGCCACAGACGGTAGCGGAGGCCAAGTCAGTGGGGAGTTTTAAAGGGGAGATTGATATATTCTTGATCAGTACGGGTGTCAGGGGTTATGGGGAGAAGGCAGGAGAATGGGGTTAGGAGGGAGAGATAGATCAGCCATGATTGAATGGCGGAGTAGACTTGATGGGATGAATGGCCTAATTCTCCTTCTATCACTTAAGAACTTGTACTGAACTAAGACAGTGCGTGTGTATAGTCAGTCATACGTTTACTGAACTGCATGCGAAAAAGGAATTTCACTGCACCTGGCTATATGTGATAATAAAGCACTATACACTTTAGTTTAGTTTAGGTTAGAGATACAGCGCGGAAACAGGCCCTTCGGCCCACCGGGTCCGCGCCGACCACTAACACTATCCTACACCCAATAGGGACAATTTTTGCATTTACCAAGCCAATTAACTTACAAACCTGTACGTCTTTGAAGTGCGGGAGGAAACCGAAGATCTCGGAGAAAACCCACGCAGATCACGGGGAGAACGTACAAACTCCGTACAGACAGCACCCGTAGTCGGGATGGAACCCGGGTCTCCGGCGCTGCATTCGCTGTAAGGCAGCAACTCTACCGCTGCACCACCGTGCCGCTACTATGATCGTGATTATGTATAGTCATACCTGTACTGAACTGTACACAAAAATGGGTACATATGGCAACACTGCACCGATGGACAATCACAGCACCGACATCTCACCTCAGTCTCCTGCAGCTTATGATAGTTGCGATCCCAGGAGATCAGCTTGCGATCCTTCCCGCCTCCCGTTACAAGTGTGCCATCACGCAGCATGCAGAGGGCAAATATCCCACCCTCATGGGCCCCCGATATGGCATAGCTAATGCGGTTGGTACCTGAGGCAAAGATAGACACAGAGAGTTGGAGTAACTAAGCAGGTCAGGCAGCATCTCTGGAGAACATGGATAGGTGACGTTTCACAGAGTGCTGTAGTAACTCAGCGGGTCAGGCAGCATCTCTGGAGAACATGGATGGGAGATGTTTCGGATTGGAACTCTTCTTCAGACTGAAGAGACCTTCTTCGAAGTAGGCAGACATTGAGTAAAACATGGTGTATCCAAGTTCTCCAGAGATGCTGCCTGACTCGCTGAGTTACTCCAGCAATTTGCATTTTTTTTTGTAAACCAGCATTGGCAGTTCCTAGTTTCTTCAATAGTTTTATTAAAATTGGCAGTGGAACATTACTACACCAGTGATTTTCTACTGATTTGGAGAAGGTGGTGTGTGGGCTTGGTTGGGTTTAGTGCAGCAAGTTACATTGTCAGCAGGGCAGGATTATCCCAGTCTGAAGAAGGGTCCCGACCCGAAACACCACCCGTTCCTTCTCTCCACAGATGCTGCCTGACCCGCTGAGTTACTCCAGCACTCTGTATCTCTCTCCGGTTTAAACCAGCATCTGCAGTCCCATCCTACACTGGATTATCACTGTTAGCATATAGTTGTGTTGTGCAAGTCAGACACGATATTTCGAAAATAGTTGTTTCATTTCTTAAGGTTTAAAAGTGCCAGGGACCCGGGTTTGATCCTGCCCTCGGGTGCTGTCTGTGTGGAGTTTGCACGTTCTCCCTGTGACCGCATGGGTTTCCTCCCACATCCCAAAGACATGCGGGTTTGTAGTTTAATTGGCCCTCTGTAAATTGACCCTAGTGTGCAGGGAGTGGATGGGAAAGTGGGATAACGTTGAACGGGCGATCGCTGGTCGGCACGGACCCGGTGGGCCGAAGGGCCTGGGTCCAAGCTGCATCTCTCTAAACATTACAGAAAACAATCACCAGGGTAAATGCTGGCAGTAGGCCACTGTCTAATGCCTGGCTTCCTTAAAGGGGAGGCCATTTAAAACTGAGATGAGGAAAAACCTTTTCACCCAGAGAGTTGTGAATTTGTGGAATTCTCTGCCACAGAGGGCAGTGGAGGCCAATTCACTGGAATTTGAAAGAGAGTTAGATAGAGCTCTAGGGGCTAGTGGAATCAAAGGATATGGAGAGAAGGCAGGCACGGGTTACTGATTGTGGATGATCAGCCATGATCACAATGAATGGCGGTGCTGGCTCGAAGGGCCGAATGGCCTCCTCCTGAAGTTTCACAAAGTGCTGGAGCAACTCAGCGGGTCAGGCAGCATCTCTGGAGAACATGGATAGGTGACGTTTCACAGAGTGCTGGAGTAACTCAGCGGGTCAGGTAGCATCTTTGGAGAACATGGATAGGTGACGTTTCACAGAGTGTTGGAGTATACACACTGAATTCTGACAGTAGGTTCCCTGACAGTAGGTTTATTCATAAATGATTGTCTTTTGTGGTGGTTTGCACCTGATTTAGTTGCTGAAATTGAACCTGGGAGTAAAGGAGAGACAGAAGGTAAATGTGACTTGGAAAGCAAATCTCCACGCATCCTCACCTTTTCCCCAGATGAGAATATTGCCGCTTGAATCCCCAGTAATGCTGTCCCCGTTCTCAGCAAACGTCGAGCACAGAACAAACTTTGGTTTGTCATGTTTCTAAGAAGAAGCACACACACATGTGAATAACAATTATGTTCCGATTGCTTTTAGAACAGTAGATCAGAACGAATATCCAGAATATTGTGTCTGTAAACGTATCCGCCCAGGATGAAATGCGTAGGCAGAGAACATTGTTCAAACTTAGCATCATCTTTTTAGCACCTTTGCCCTGCCATTTCACAATGCCTTATTAAACTGAGTACTAGCTGGAATTATTTGACGAAGATCATAATAGGAGCAGAATGAGGCCATTCAGCCCATTAAGTCCACTCCACCATTCAATAGACAACAGGTGCAGGAGGAGGCCATTCGGCCCTTCGAGCCAGCACCGCCATTCACCCTGATCATGGCTGATCATTCTCAATCAGTACCCCGTTCCTGCCTTCTCCACATACCCTCTGACTCCGCTATCCTTAAGAGCTCTATCTAACTCTCTCTTGAATGCATCCAGAGAATTGGCCTCCACTGCCATTTGAGGCAGTGAATTTCACAGATTTACAACTCTCTGAGTGAAAAAGTTTTTCCTTATCTCCATTCTAAATGGCCTACCCCTTATTCTTAAACTGTGGCCCCTGGTTCTGGACTCCCCCAACATTGGGAACATGTTTCCTGCTTCTAACGTGTCCAATCCCTTAATAATCTTATACGTTTCGATAAAGATCTCCTCTCATCCTTCTAAATTCCAGTGTATACAAGCCTAGTCGCTCCAGTGTTTCAACGTATGACAGTCCCACCATTCTGGGAATTAACCTAGTAAACCTACGCTGCACGCCCTCAATAGCAAGAATATCTTTCCTCAAATTTGGAGACCAAAACTGCACACAGTATGGCTGATTCAATCATGGCTGATCTATCTCTCCCTCCTAACTCCATTCTCCTGCCTTCTCCCCATAAACTCTGTCATCTTTCACTTTTTGAGAGAGACATTTTATTTTTTACTGCCCAATTCACAAAGGGTGGCGCAGCGGTAGAGTTGCTGCCTCACAGCGCTGGAGACCCGGGTTCCATCCCGACTACGGGTGTCGTCTGTACGGAGTTTGTACGTTCTCCCCGTGACCTGTGTGGGTTTTTTCCGAGATCTTCGGTTTCCTCCCATACTCCAAAGACGTACAGGTTTGTAGGTTAATTGGCTTGGTAAATGTAAAAATTGTCCCTAGTGGGTGTAGGATAGTGTTAGTGTGTGGGGATCGCTGGTCGGTGTGGACCCGGTGGGCCGAAGGGCCTGTTTCCGCGCTGTATCTCTAAACTAAACTAAAGTAAATGAAACATTTCAAACTGTTTTCATTTGCAAGTTTTGTGCTGTTCCAGATTTCTGTTCGGTATTGGAAACCGACCTCAAACAGCCCTTGCTTCTTTGTGAAGGAGCCTCCTTCGAGTGTCCAGAAGTAGATGTGGGATTTCCCACATGTGACAATGATGTTCGTCTCTGTTGGGTGGAAGTCCACTGCAAAAATTGGCTCGTTTGAACACTGCCAAGGATACAAAAGAACAAGATTTGTCCCCATTAATTGTCCAACGCATACAGTTTACATCAGAGCAATACTTTGTTATTCCACATTTAGAAACAAGGAACTGCAGATGCTCTTTAATGCACAAAAGGTCACAGAGTGCTGGAGTAACTCAGTGGGTCAGGCAGCATCTCTGGAGAACATGGATAGGTGCCTTTTTGATCGCGAAAGGGTCCTGAAACGTCACCTATCCATGTTCTCCAGAGATGCTGCCTGACCCGCTGAGTTACTCCAGCACTCTGTGAAACGTCACCTATCCATGTTCTCCACAGATGCTGCCTGACCCGCTGAGTTACTCCAGCACTCTGTGTCCTTTCTTTGCCCGCCTCTTGCTTTGACCCACCATTGCTTCTGCCAGTTATTCAGCTTGCCTTCCCCCCCATGGCAGCTTGCCTCAAGTCCCCACGTTATTGTCTGCTGTCTTGTGATGAGGACTACACTCAGGCAGGAGCCATGGCATGGCCGTTCCAACCAAAGACACTGCATAAGATTAGATGTCACAGGAGCAGAATTAGGCCATTCGGCCATTAAGGCTACTCCCCCCATTCAATCATGGCTGATCTATCTCTCCCTCCTAACCCCATTGTCCTGCTTTCTCCCCATAACCTCTGACACCCGCACGGATCAAGAATCTGTCCATTTCAGCTTTAAAAACATACAATGACGGCCTCCACTGCTGTCTGTGGCTTTAAATTCCCGACCCATCTATCCCTCCCCACCTCTTTCTCCCCAACCACCTCTCCCCAACCCTCCCCTCTCTCCCCACCCCTCCCCTCTCTCCCCAACCCTCCCCTCTCTCCCCACCCCTCCCCTCTCTCCCCACCCCTCCCCTCTCTCCCCACCCCTCCCCTCTCTCCCCACCCCTCCCCTCTCTCCCCACCCCTCTCCACCCCCCACCCCTCCCCTCTCTCCCCACCCCTCCCCTCTCTCCCCACCCCTCCCCTCTCTCCCCACCCCTCCCCTCTCTCCCCACCCCTCCCCTCTCTCCCCACCCCTCCCCTCTCTCTCCACCCCTCCCCTCTCCACCCCCACCCCTCTCTCCACCCACCCCTCCCCTCTCCACCCACCCCTCTCTCCATCCCCTCCCCTCTCCACCCACCACTCTCTCCACCCCCTCCCCTCTCCACCCACCCCTCCCCTCTCTCCCCACCCCTCCCCTCTCTCCCCACCCCTCCCCTCTCTCCCCACCCCTCCCCTCTCTCCCCACCCCTCCCCTCTCTCCCCACCCCTCCCCTCTCTCCCTACCCCTCTCCACTCACCTTTCTCCCCACCCCTCCCCTCCACCCACCACTCTCTCCACCCCTCCCCTCTCCACCCACCCCTCTCTCCACCCCCTCCCCTCTCCACCCACCCCTCTCTCCACCCCCACCCCTCTCTCCACCCACCCCTCCCCTCTCCACCCACCACTCTCTCCACCCCCTCCCCTCTCCACCCACCCCTCTCTCCACCCCCACCTCTCTCCACCCACCCCTCCCCTCTCCACCCACCACTCTCTCCACCCCTCCCCTCTCCACCCACCCCTCTCTCCATCCCCTCCCCTCTCCACCCACCCCTCTCTCCACCCCCACCCCTCTCCCCACCCCACCCCTCCCCTCTCCACCCACCCCTCTCTCCCCACCCACCCCTCTCTCCACCCCCACCCCTCTCTCCACCCACCCCTCTCTCCCCACCCCTCTCCACCCACTCCTCTCCCACCCCTCTCTCCCCCACCCCCTCCATCCCCACTCCTCTCTCCCCACCCCTCTCCACCCACCCCTCTCCCCCCACCCCTCTCTCCCCACCCCTCTCCACCCACCCCTCTCCCCCCACCCCTCTCTCCCCACCCCTCTCCCCCCACCCCTCTCTCCCCACCCCTCTCTCCCCACCCCTGTCTCCATTGAGCTGCTGCAAGTAAGAAAGTTATTGTTCTGTTTCGGGACACATAACAGTAAAACACTCTTAACTCTTGATGTCACTTGAATTTAAATGTAATCCTGACGACATAATCTCTTCAAATGTGGAATAGGAAGTATTATCAAAGGCCATACCTTAATGTCCCCGAGTCTCTCCACCTTTTGCCAGTCCCATACAGAGAGCACGTGGTCATTGGAATCGTCCACAGCACACAGTGTGGACCCTCCGTTCTGAGAGAGAGAAAACAGGGGAGCAAGAGGCATTAACCAGTATTTACAGGAAAACAAGACACAGAGTGCTGGAGTAACTCAGCGGGTCAGGCAGCATCTGTGGAGAACATGGATAGGTGACGTTTCACAGAGTGCTGGAGTAACTCAGCGGGTCAGGCAGCATCCGTGGAGAACATGGATAGGTGACGTTTCGGGTTGGGACCCTTCTTCAGATCCTTTGTTCAGTAACTCAGCAGGTTTTTACTTGAGACTTTTGAGGTACTGCGCAGAAATAGGCCCTTTGGCCCACACATTCTAGGGGGTGGGGGGAAGAGAAAGCTGGAGGAGAGGAGGGGCAGGACAAAGCGTGGCAGGTAATAGATGAACACAGGCCAGGGAGGGAAGGGGGTGGATAGGCAGATGGTTGGACCAAAGGCAAGGGATTAAAAAAAGGTTGAGACAAAAGGATTGAAGAGTTGCAAATTGTGAAGCCAGAGGGAGGAATGTAGGGGGGAGAGAAGTCCAGGTGGGACACACAGGGGAAGGGAGGGGAAGACATGGGGGGTGTGGAGGAGAAAGGGGAGGGGGAAGGGCGTGTTAGAGGTCACCGAAAATTGGGGGTCAATGTTCATACCGCTGGGGTGTAAACTGCCCAAGTGAAATTTGAGGTGCTGTTCCTCCAATTTGTGCTGGGCCTCACTCTGACAATGGAGGAGGCCCAGGACAGAAAGGTCAGTGTGGGAATGGGAGGGGGAGTTAAAATGTTCTGCAGCCGGGAGATAGAAAGCATTTATTTTGGACGTTTCTTTAGAAAGGAGATGTGGAGGAATTTCTTTAGTCAGAGGGTGGTGAATCTGTGGAATTTCTTGCCACAGACGGCTGTGGAGGCCAAGTCACTGGGGGGTCACGGTGGTGCAGCGATAGAGTTGCTGCCTTACAGCGAATGCAGCGCCAGAGACTCAGGTTCCATCCCGACTACGGGTGCCGTCTGTACGGAGTTTGTACGTTCTCCCCGTGACCTGCGTGGGATTTCACCGAGATCTTCGGTTTCCTCCCACACTCCAAAGACGTGCAGGTTTGTAGGTGAAATCGGCTTGGTAAATGTAAAAATTGTCCCTAGTGGGTGTAGGATAGTGTTAGTGTGCGGGGATCGCTGGTCGGCGCCGACCCGGTGGGCCGAAGGGCCTTTTCCGCGCTGTATCTCTAAACTAAACTAAACTAAACTAAACTAAAATAAGCAATTACACACACAACCACAAACTAACACAAAACAAAAGTCAATAGGTATTTTTGAGGCAGAGAATTACAGATTGTTGATCAGTACGGGTGTCAGGGGTTATGGGGAGAAGGCCGGAGAATGGGGTTGAGAGATAGATCAGCCATGATTGAACGGCAGAGCAGACGTGATGGGCCAAATGGCCTAATTCTGCTCCAATGGCTTATGACCATGAACGCATTCACACACTTACCGACTTGGAGAAGGCAATGCAGCATATTGATCGATCGAAAAACCCTGTTCCAATGGTGTGCAGCGTGTTCAAACTGACCGAGTCCCAGATACGCACATGAGGAGCTGCTTGCTATGGAGGCAAAACACGGACAGCTTCACCTTCCTGCAGCCCAGCCTGCCCCCCCCCCGGCCCTCTGACAGGCTTCAGCAACCCCTCGTTGGAAACGTCAATGTGGTCTTGGTGTAATCACCGTTAAAATGACCGTCCGAAATATTAATTACAAAGCACCATCACACAGGTCCCCCGCCCATTGTCCCGCATCCTTGCTTCCACAGCCTTGCCGTACGATCCATTTTGCCGGCCCAACAGAAGGTCTCGGCCTTCACGGAACCGGAACGTTCCGCCTAGGCCGCAGAGGGGCCGAGAGACCGGCCTGCAAAGTCGGCCGTGGAAGTCGGCTGTGGGAACAGAGTTCCAGAGCCCCGACCGCACGGGGCAAATTCAACCCGCCGATCGGTGGCGGCAGTCCCGATGGGGTCGAGATTGCCCGCCTCACCAGGCCCAGGCACCGCATTTCCAGGGGGGTTTCCAGGGGGGGCATTCCAAGTGCACTCTCGTGATTGTGTTCGCATTAGAGGACATTTGGTGGTAGACCTGTGTCTTAAATTTCTGTCCTTAACTTCCTGTCAATTGTTTCCAAGATGGCGCCCAACCCAGGTGACCATTTACGTGCTGGCCGCAGAAGCACGGCCAAAAATAACATATTACAATCGCTCCACACTCTTCAATCTCTACTCTTGCAGCAGCACTTCTTACACTAAACGTTATTCCCTTGCCATGTATCTGTACACTGGGGACAGCTCGATTGTAATCATGTACAGTCTTTCCGCTGACTGGTTAGCACGCAACAAAAGCTTTTCACTGTACCTCGATACACGTGACAATAAACGACACTGAATTGAAGTAGCTTCTGTTATTTTACTCTGTGAAACACCTAGCTTTTTTCAACATTTCTACTATAACGGGCTGTTGGAAATGTCATTGTTACAGCACCAAATGAGATGCATTGAAGGTATCACAAAATGCTGGAGTAACTCAGCAGGTCAGGCAGCATCTCAGTCTGAAGAAGGGTCTCGACCCGAAACGTCACCCATTCCTTCTCTCCTGAGATGCTGCCTGACCTGCTGAGTTACTCCAGCATTTTGTGAATAAATACCTTCGATTTGTACCAGCATCTGCAGTTATTCTCCTACACAAATGACATGCACTGCAGATCTCCAAGTTCTATTTCACTTTATATGAGATGTAGCTGAGATGAATCAAAATGGTCTCTCACATTTCCATCCTTGGTTATCCCCGTGACCTGTCCGGTTGCTATGGTGA